>NW_027423698.1:215687-315687 GCF_048934315.1 Petromyzon marinus | reverse complement strand
GTGGTCCCCCACCATCACCACCACCATCACCACCATCACCACCACCACCTCCTCCATCACCACCATCACCACTATCACCACCATCACCATCACCACCACCTCCATCACCACTATCACTATCACCACCATCACCACCACTATCACCACCATCACCACTATCACCACTATCACCTTCTCCTCCATCACCACCACCATCATCACCATCACCGCCACCACCACCACCTCCACCACCCTGTGTCTCGTAACCACCACCACCACCATCTCTCCAACAGATCCACCCTCGTCGGACGAAGACGACACCAATAACACCTCCTTCACCGCCTCCTCCACTTCCACTACCACCACCTCCACCACCGCCTCCACCACCGCCTCCACCTCCACCGCCGCCTCCACCGCCTCCACCGCCACCACCGCCTCCACCGCCTCCACCGCCTCCACCGCCTCCACCGCCGCCCCGCCGCCGTGCCCGGCCGCCCTCCCCCGCTGGCTCCCCGGCCCGCTGGCCCTCCTCCTCCTCGCCGTGTCGGCCGTGTCGACGGCCGCCCGCGTCTCCCTGGGCGCCGCCGCCCCCTCCGAGCTCGCCGCCCTCGCGGCCTGCGGCACGCCGGCGGAGCGGCGGGCGGCGCGGCGGGCCGCCGGCCTCCGGCGTTGCCGCGGCAACGCGCCGGCCTGCGGCCTGTTGGCGTGGAGCGCCGCCGCCGACGCCGGCGTGGCCCTGCTGGCCCGCGAGCTGCTGTCTCCGGCGTGGGCCCTGGCGGCGGCGGCGGCGGCCGTGCTGGCCGCCGCCGAGGTGGCCCCCAGGGCCCTGTGCGCCCGCTACGGCGCGGCCGCTGTAGTGGGCGCGGGCCCGGCGGCGTGGGTCGCCCGCTGCCTGCTGGCCGTCGCCATGCCGGTGGCCTGGCCGCTGGGGCGCACGCTGGATTGGGCGCTGGGGTGGGTGGGTGGTGGTGGTGGGTGGGGGGGGTGGTGGTGGGGGGGGGGGTGGTGGTGGTGATAGTGGTGGTGATGGTGGTGCTAGTGATGATGATGGTGATGGTGGTGCTGGTGATGATGGTGATGATCGTAGTGATGGTGGTGCTGGTGATGATGATGGTGATGGTGGTGATGGTGGTGCTGGTGCTGATGGTGATGATGATGGTGATGATGGTGGTGATGGTGGTGGTGGTGATGGTGGTGCTGGTGATGATGATGATGGTGATGATGGTGGTGGTGATGGTGATGATGATGGTGATGATGGTGGTGGTGATGGTGGTGGTGTTTGAGGCAAAACAACCTCCTATCTCCTCGTTGGTCCCGGACGGCAACACTGTGGTGGGCAGTGCCATGGGGGGGTGAGGCCCAACTGAGATTGGCCTCTCCCCTCATGGCGTCTGTGACCACCACAGCAGCCAAAGGGGGCTATGGACGGGTGCCAGGGGCTGGTAACCCCCTCCACCTTCAACGAATTACCACAAAACCACGTAAACAATATCTAAATAAGCTTGTGCCGGAGGCATCTATGACGTCTCCTGGTCAAACCCCAATTTAGCGGAGCCAGGAGATTGAATCTCTACCCTCGGGGCTCCTGCAGAAACAGCGAAAAGCCACTTCGTGTGGCCACGTGGAATGTTCGAACGCTCACCGCGGAGGAGAGGCTGCCACTCCTCTGTCGGGAGCTGGACCGGTACCGCCTGGATCTATGTGGCATTCAGGAGGTCCGGTGGACCGGTTCTGGCTCCTGCCACCATGAGGGGTGGACAGTCCTCTACTCGGGGCAGCAGACTGCCAAACAACAGGGAGTGGCTCTTCTTCTGAGCAAAATAATAAAGGGGGCGTGGGAGCGTGGCGGTGAGGTGTGGGAAGCTGTAAGCCCCAGGCTACTTTGGATTCGCCTTCTCATCAATCAGAGGCTAGGATTGGTGGTCGTGGTTACTTATGCCCCCACCGAAGACGAACATCCGTGGAGGGATGCAGGCAAAGCCGATGAGTCAGATGCCCTCTATGACCTCCTGTCACAGGTGCTGGCTAAAGTGGCCCCTCGGGATAGAGTCATCTTGTTGGGTGACTTCAATGCCCGAGTTGGTCATGATGCTGGCACCTGGTCTGGAGTGATCTGAAGGCATGGGCCAGATCAGCTCAATAACAACGGCAGGAGGCTGCTAGACTTTTGTGCAACCCATGGGCTTGTAATTACCAACACGCTGGTCCGGCATCGGCGCATCCACACAGCATCATGAATGCATGCCGAGTCCAAGCAAGAACATCTGCCGGACTACATTAGTGACGGACCAGCGGATGCGGGCCCATGTCCTTGACACCAGGACCTACCGTGGAGCTGATCTGCCCACTGACCATCGACTTGTCATCTGCAAGATGTGCCTGCCATTCTTCCACTCCGGTGGTGGGTGTACACCCAGGACCCCATTCAAACCCTTAGTGTCCTGGTCTCAGCTAGCTGATGAAAGTTGCAAGCGAGAATTTCATCATCGCTTGCGGCTGGGATTGGCATCGTCCCCGACTCCTCCTGATGTCGAGGGTAAATGGGCGAGGTTTAGGACTGTGATTCAGGCAGCTGCAATGGCTGCTTTAGGTACGCAGTCCAGACCTCCCCAGAGACCCTGGCTGACAGAGGAGGTGTTCCGGCTGGCTGAGAAAAAGCGACAGGCCCACTCTCATTGTCTACAGAATCCCACGTCAGAGAATGAGGAGGCTTACCGCAGCCTTCGCTCGGAGGTTCGGAGAGCCGTGAGGCGCTGCAAGGATGGGTGGGGGTCGCGGGTTGCTGAAGAGATGGAGTCTGCCTCAGTGGCCCGTGATCACAAATTATTTAATTCCATCAAAAAAGTAACTTGGAGCATCACACCTATTACCATCATTAGGGGAAAGAACGGTGATCCAATCTCCAACCCCCAGGAACAGTTTTGCAGATTTGCTGAGCATGTCTGTGAGGTCCTGGGGGAGGGGAAATCCCTCAGCCTGGAAAACATCGTGGCACAAAGTGGGGATGACCCTGCTGAGGCTGCGGTGCCTCAAATAATGGAAGAAGAAGTCACCCCCTGTGAGTGGCTGGCTGAGGTGCCATCTGTTGAGGAAGTACTGAAGTTGATCCGGAGTCTGAGACCATGAAAGGCACCGGGCAGAGATAATCTCCCAAGCGAAATGCTGAGGGAGGGTGGAGTTTGTGCACAGACTGCCCTATATGACATCATAACAACAGTCTGGACCACTGGACGGGTTCCGCAGGATTGGAAGGATGCCCTGGTGGTCCCCCTCTTTAAGAAGGGGGACCGCACAGACTGTAACAACTACAGGGGCATCTCACTCCTCAGTGTGCCGGGAAAGGTCCTGGCAAGGATTATTCAACATCGCCTTGCCAGGCACGCTGAGGAGAGGCTTGCGGAGCCCCAATGCGGTTTCAGGAAAGGGCGGTCCTGCACAGATGCCATATTTTCTGTCCATCTGCTACAGCAGAGGTGTAGGGAATTCCAACAAGACCTACATCTCTGCTTTATTGACCTGGTCAAGGCCTATGATACCATCAGTAGGCCTGGGCTCTGGGTTGTTCTTCGTGCTTTTGGAGTCCCTGACTCTCTGCTCACGATCATTAAGGACCTTCATGATGGTGAGCGGGCCCAGGTAAAACTACGTGGCCAGGAGTCAGAGCCATTCCCTGTACACCTTGGGGTGCGACAGGGATGTCCTCTGGCTCCCACATTATTGAAAATCTATTTTGACCACGTTCGTGAAGCCTTCAAAAGCTGTACCGGAGGAATTTCCATCTGGTACAGATATAATGGGAGGCTGATCGATGCCCGGGTTTGGTCAAGGGATGGCTCCCTATTGCTCAACCACGTTATGTATGCCGATAACCTGGTAATTGCGGCTCACTCGGAGGAGGAGTTGGAGGCGCTGCTGCTGAAACTGGAGCTTGCCACTAAGAGATGGGGCCTTACCATCAGCCCCACCAAAACTAAGCACCTGCCTGGGTATTTTGTGCCATCGGACACTCCACCCCCACAACTCCCAATCGGTGATGGGGCAGTTGTGGAGAGAGTGGAGAGTTTCCCATATCTTGGCAGTGTGCTTATGACCGGCTCCAGTTTAACAGCAGAGGTCTCACTCCGAATCAGTCGAGCGGCAATATCTTTTCATCGGTTGCATAACGCTGTGTGGAAGCTACCTGGTCTGTCGCTCCGCACTAAGCTTCAGGTCTTCTCGGCCACGGTCATTCCCTCCCTTCTCTACACTTGCGAAACGTGGACCCCCCCTAATGGAACATCTTCGCCGGTTAGAAAAATTTAGGCTGGCCTGCCTACGATCCATCCTGGGTTTAACCCGGCTGGATTGTGTGAGGAGCTCACAAATCCTTGAAAGATCTGGGCACGGTCCCATCGGTGAGCTCCTCCGGCAGGCAAGGCTGCGTTGGCTGGGTCATGTAGCCCGCATGCCCAGCCACCGCATGCCGAAACAGCTTTTGTTCGGCCAGATCGAGGGGGCTAAGCGGGCGCGGCACGGGCTAGAGAAGAGATGGAGTGACGTGGTACAGGAGGACGTGGAGCTGAGTAGACTTGTCAATGACCGGTACCAGCGGTGTCAAGATCGGCCTCTGTGGAGGAGGCTCGTGAAGGATGCTACTGGGCAGTTGGAGGCAGTCGCCCTCCAACAACAACGGAGGGCGGAGGAGCGACGCTCACAACAACGAGCGGAGCGCCCGATGGTGGTGGTGGTGGTGGTGGAGGAGGTGGTGGTGGAGGTGGTGGAGGTGGTGGAGGTGATGGAGGTGGTGGTGCTTTTGTGTCTATCTCCCTGTTTCTCTGTCTCTCTGTCTATCACTGTGTCTATCACTGTGTCTCTCTGTGTCTATCACTGTGTGTCTCTCTGTGTCTATCACTCTGTGTGTCTCTGTCTGTGTCTATCACTGTGTGTCTCTCTATCTCTCTAACTCTCTCTCTGTCTCTCTAACTCTAACTCTCTGTCTCTCTAACTCTCTGTCTCTCTCTGTCTCTCTCTGTCTCTCTCTCTGTGTCTCTCTGTGTCTCTCCCTGTGTGTCTCTCTGTCTCTGTCTCTCTGTGTCTCTCCCTGTGTGTCTCTCTGTGTCTCTCTGTCTCTGTCTCTCTGTGTCTCTGTCTCTCTGTATCTCTGTCTCTGTGTCTCTGTCCCCCGCTCAGGCGAGACATCTGTGTGGTGTTTGACTGTGTCTCTCTGTCTGTGTCTCTGTGTCTGTGTGTCTCTCTGTGTCTCTGTGTGTCTCTGTCTGTCCCCCGCTCAGGCGAGACATCTGTGTGGTGTTTGACTCTGTCTCTGTGTCTCTGTCTGTGTCTGTGTCTCTGTGTGTCTCTGTGTCTCTCTGTCTCTGTGTGTCTCTGTCCCCCGCTCAGGCGAGACATCTGTGTAGTGTTTGACTCTGTCTCTGTGTGTCTCTGTGTCTCTCTGTCTCTGTGTCTCTGTGTCTCTGTGTCCCCCGCTCAGGCGAGACATCTGTGTGGTGTTTGACCGTGTCTCTCTGTCTGTGTCTCTGTCTCTCTGTCTCTGTGTCTCTCTCTGTCTGTGTCTCTGTGTCTCTCTGTGTCCCGCTTAGGCGAGACATCTGTGTGGTGTTTGACCGTGTCTCTCTGTCTGTGTCCCCCGCTCAGGCGAGACATCTGTGTGGTGTTTGACCGTGTCTCTCTGTCTGTGTCTCTGTCTCTCTGTCTCTGTGTCTCTCTCTGTCTGTGTCTCTGTGTCTCTGTCTGTGCCCCGCTCAGGCGAGACATCTGTGTGGTGTTTGACCGTGTGTCTCTCTGTCTGTGTCTCTGTCTCTCTGTCTCTGTGTCTCTCTCTGTCTGTGTCTCTGTGTCTCTGTCTGTGTCCCGCTCAGGCGAGACATCTGTGTGGTGTTTGACCATGTCTCTCTGTCTGTGTCCCCCGCTCAGGCGAGACATCTGTGTGGTGTTTGACCGTGTCTCTCTGTCTGTGTCCCCCGCTCAGGCGAGACATCTGTGTGGTGTTTGACCGTGTCTCTCTGTCTGTGTCTCTGTCTCTCTGTCTCTGTGTCTCTCTCTGTCTGTGTCTCTGTGTCTCTGTCTGTGTCCCGCTCAGGCGAGACATCTGTGTGGTGTTTGACCGTGTCTCTCTGTCTGTGTCCCCCGCTCAGGCGAGACATCTGTGTGGTGTTTGACCGTGTCTCTCTGTCTGTGTCTCTGTCTCTCTGTCTCTGTGTCTCTCTCTGTCTGTGTCTCTGTGTCTCTGTCTGTGCCCCACTCAGGCGAGACATCTGTGTGGTGTTTGACCGTGTCTCTCTGTCTGTCTCTGTCTCTCTGTCTCTGTGTCTCTCTCTGTCTGTGTCTCTGTGTCTCTGTCTGTGTCCCGCTCAGGCGAGACATCTGTGTGGTGTTTGACCGTGTCTCTCTGTCTGTGTCCCCCGCTCAGGCGAGACATCTGTGTGGTGTTTGACCGTGTCTCTCTGTCTGTGTCCCCCGCTCAGGCGAGACATCTGTGTGGTGTTTGACCGTGTCTCTCTGTCTGTGTCCCCCGCTCAGGCGAGACATCTGTGTGGTGTTTGACCGTGTCTCTCTGTCTCTGTCCCCCGCTCAGGCGAGACATCTGTGTGGTGTTTGACCGTGTCTCTCTGTCTGTGTCTTCCGCTCAGGCGAGACATCTGTGTGGTGTTTGACCGTGTCTCTCTGTCTCTGTCCCCCGCTCAGGCGAGACATCTGTGTGGTGTTTGACCGTGTCTCTCTGTCTGTGTCTTCCGCTCAGGCGAGACATCTGTGTGGTGTTTGACCGTGTCTCTCTGTCTGTGTCCCCCGCTCAGGCGAGACATCTGTGTGGTGTTTGACCGTGTCTCTCTGTCTGTGTCTCTGTCTCTCTGTCTCTGTGTCTCTCTCTGTCTGTGTCTCTGTGTCTCTGTCTGTGTCCCGCTCAGGCGAGACATCTGTGTGGTGTTTGACCGTGTCTCTCTGTCTGTGTCCCCCGCTCAGGCGAGACATCTGTGTGGTGTTTGACCGTGTCTCTCTGTCTGTGTCCCCCGCTCAGGCGAGACATCTGTGTGGTGTTTGACTGTGTCTCTCTGCCTCTGTGTGTCTCTGTGTGTCTCTGTGTCTCTCTGTGTGTCTGTCCCCCGCTCAGGCGAGACATCTGTGTGGTGTTTGACTGTGTCTCTCTGTCTCTGTGTCTCTGTGTCTCTGTGTCTCTCTGTGTCTCTGTGTCTCTCTGTCTCTGTCTCTCTGTGTCTCTGTGTCCCGCTCAGGCGAGACATCTGTGTGGTGTTTGACTGTGTCTCTCTGTCTCTGTGTGTCTCTGTGTCTCTGTGTCTCTGTCTCTCTGTGTCTCTGTGTCCCCCGCTCAGGCGAGACATCTGTGTGGTGTTTAACCGTGTCTCTCTGTCTGTGTCTCTGTGTCTCTCTGTCTCTGTCTCTCTGTGTCTCTGTGTCCCGCTCAGGCGAGACATCTGTGTGGTGTTTGACCGTGTCTCTCTGTCTGTGTCTCTGTGTCTCTCTGTCTCTGTCTCTCTGTGTCTCTGTGTCCCGCTCAGGCGAGACATCTGTGTGGTGTTTAACCGTGTCTCTCTGTCTGTGTCTCTGTGTCTCTCTGTCTCTGTCTCTCTGTGTCTCTGTGTCCCGCTCAGGCGAGACATCTGTGTGGTGTTTGACTCTGTCTCTGTGTCTCTCTCTGTGTCTCTGTGTCTCTGTGTGTCTCTGTGTGTCTCTGTCTGTGTCCCCCGCTCAGGCGAGACATCTGTGTGGTGTTTGACCGTGAGCGGCTGCTGGAGCTGCTCCGCCGCTACCTAGCGGAGCGGCAGGAGTCTGTGTGGTGTTTGACTCTGTCTCTGTGTCTCTCTGTGTCTCTCTGTGTCTCTCTGTGTCTCTCTGTGTCTCTCTGTGTTTCTCTCTGTGTCTGTCTCTGTGTCTCTGTCTCTGTGTCTGTGTGTCTCTGTCTCTCTGTGTGTCTCTCTGTCTCTCTGTGTCTCTGTCTCTGTGTGTCTCTGTGTCTCTGTGTCTCTGTCCCCCGCTCAGGCGAGACATCTGTGTGGTGTTTGACTCTGTCTCTGTGTCTCTGTGTGTCTCTCTGTGTGTCTCTGTGTGTCTCTGTGTGTCTCTGTGTGTCTCTGTCTCTGTGTGTCTGTGTCCCCCGCTCAGGCGAGACATCTGTGTGGTGTTTGACTGTGTCTCTCTGTCTCTGTGTGTCTCTGTGTGTCTCTGTGTGTCTCTGTCTCTGTGTGTCTGCGTGTCCCCCGCTCAGGCGAGACATCTGTGTGGTGTTTGACCGTGAGCGGCTGCTGGAGCTGCTCCGCCGCTACCTAGCGGAGCGGCAGGAGTCTGTGTGGTGTTTGACTCTGTCTCTGTGTCTCTGTCTCTGTGTGTCTCTGTGTGTCTCTGTGTGTCTCTGTGTGTCTCTGTGTGTCTCTGTGTGTCTCTGTGTCTCTGTCTCTCTGTCCCCCGCTCAGGCGAGACATCTGTGTGGTGTTTGACCGTGAGCGGCTGCTGGAGCTGCTCCGCCGCTACCTAGCGGAGCGACAGGAGTCTGTGTGGTGTTTGACTCTGTCTCTGTGTCTCTCTGTGTGTCTCTGTGTGTCTCTGTGTGTCTCTGTGTGTCTGTGTCCCCCGCTCAGGCGAGACATCTGTGTGGTGTTTGACCGTGAGCGGCTGCTGGAGCTGCTCCGCCGCTACCTAGCGGAGCGACAGGAGTCTGCGTGGCGGGGTGCCATGGACCTCCGCCATCGCACCGTGCAGGACGTCATGACGCCGATCACGGACTGCTTCATGCTGAGCATCGACAGCACACTCGACTTCCAGGTAGGTGCACGGGGGTGGAGGGGGTGGCACGTGTCTCTCTCTCACCGTGTCTCTCTCTCACCGTGTGTCTCTCTCACCGTGTCTCTCTCTCACCGTGTCTCTCTCACCGTGTCTCTCTCTCACCGTGTCTCTCTCTCACCGTGTGTCTGTCTCTGTGTCTCTCTCTCACCGTGTCTCTCTCTCTCACTGTGTCTCTCTCACCGTGTCTCTCTCACCGTGTCTCTCTCTCACCGTGTCTCTGTCTCACCGTGTCTCTGTCTCTGTGTCTCTCTCTCACCGTGCCTCTCTCTCCGTGTCTCTCTCACCGTGTCTCTCTCTCACCGTGTCTCTCTCACCGTGTCTCTCTCACCGTGCCTCTCTCTCCGTGTCTCTCTCACCGTGTCTCTCTCTCACCGTGTCTCTCTCTCACCGTGTCTCTCTCCCCGTGTCTCTGTCTCTGTGTCTCTCTCACCGTGTCTCTCTCTCTCACCGTGTCTCTCTCACCGTGTCTCTCTCCCCGTGTCTCTCTCTCCCCGTGTCTCCCCGTGTCTCTCTCTCCCCGTGTCTCCCCGTGTCTCTCTTTCTCCGTGTCTCCCCGTGTCTCCCCGTGTCTCTCTGTCTCTCTCTCCCCGTGTCTCTCTCCCCGTGTCTCCCCGTGTCTCTCCTCTGTCCGCGTGTCTCCCCGTGCCTCTCCTCTCTCCCCGTGTCTCTACTGTCTCCCCGTGTCTCTCTCCACGTGTCTCCCCGTGTCTCTCTCTCTCCCTCCCCGTGTCTCACCCCCCCCCCGTGTCTCTACTCTCTCCCCGTGTCTCTCTCCACGTGTCTCCTCGTGTCTCTCTCTCTGTCTCCCCGTCTCTCTCTCTCCCTCCCCGTGTCTCACCCTCCCGTGTCTCTCTTTCTCCGTGTCTCTCTCTCTCTCCCTGTGTGTCTCTCTCTCCCTGTGTCTCACCCCCCGTGTCTCTGTCTCTCTCTCCCCGTGTCTCCCCATGTCTCTCTCTCCCCGTGTCTCACCCCCCCCCGTGTCTCTCTCTCTCCCCGTGTCTCCCCGTGTCTCTCTCTCTCTCTCCCCGTGTCTCCCTGTGTCTCTCCGTCTCTCCCCATGTCTCACCCCCCCATCTCTCTCTCTCTCCCCGTGTCTCTCTCTCTCCCCGTGTCTCACCCCCCGTGTCTCTCTCTCTCTCCCCGTGTCTCTCTCTCTCCCCGTGTCTCACCCCCCGTGTCTCTCTCTCTCTCCCCGTGTCTCTCTCTCTCCCCGTGTCTCACCCCCCCGTGTCTCTCTCTCTCTCTCTCTCCACGTGTCTCCCCGTGTCTCTCTCTCTCTCTCCCCGTGTCTCCCTGTGTCTCTCCGTCTCTCCCCGTGTCTCACCCCCCGTGTCTCTCTCTCTCTCCCCGTGTCTCTCTCTCTCCCCGTGTCTCACCCCCCGTGTCTCTCTCTCTCTCCCCGTGTCTCTCTCTCTCCCCGTGTCTCACCCCCCCGTGTCTCTCTCTCTCTCTCTCTCCACGTGTCTCTCTCTCTCCCCGTGTCTCTGTCTCTCTCTCCCCGTGTCTCTCTCTCTCTCTCTCCCCGTGTCTCTCTCTCTCCCCGTGTCTCATCCCCCCGTGTCTCTCTCTCTCCGTGTCTCTCTCTCTCCCCCTGTCTCTCCATCTCTCCCCGTGTCTTACCCCCCCGTGTCTCTCTCTCCCCGTGTCTCTCTCACCCCCCCCGTGTCTCTCTCTCTCCCCGTGTCTCACCCCCCCGTGTCTCTCTCTCTCTCTCTCTCTCCACGTGTCTCTCTCTCTCCCCGTGTCTCTGTCTCTCTCTCCCCATGTCTCTCTCTCTCCCCGTGTCTCTCCATCTCCTCCCGTGTCTCTCTCTCTCTCTCTCCCCGTGTCTTTCTCTCTCCCCGTGTCTCACCCCCCCGTCTCTCTCTCTGTCTCTCTCTCCCCGTGTCTCACCCCCCCCGTGTCTCTCTCTCTCCCCGTGTCTCTCTCTCTCCATGTGTCTCTCTCTCTCCCCGTGTCTCACCCCCCCAGTGTCTCTCTCTCCCCGTGTCTCTCTCTCTCTCTCCCCGTGTCTCTCTCTCTCCCCGTGTCTCTCTCTCCCCCCGTGTCTCTCTCTCCCCGTCTCTCTCTCCCCGTGTCTCTCTCTCCCCGTGTCTCTCTCTCTCCCCGTGTCTCATCCCCCCGTGTCTCTCTCTCTCTCTCCCCGTGTCTCTCTCTCCCCGTGTCTCTCTCTCTCCCCGTGTCTCATCCCCCCGTGTCTCTCTCTCTCTCCCCGTGTCTCTCTCTCTCCCCGTGTCTCACCCCCCCGTGTCTCTCCCCGTGTCTCACCCCCCCGTGTCTCTCCCCGTGTCTCACCCCCCCGTGTCTCTCTCTCTCCCCGTGTCTCTCTCTCTCTCTCCCCGTGTCTCTCTCTCTCTCCCCGTGTCTCTCTCTCTCTCTCCCCGTGTCTCTCTCTCTCTCTCCCCGTGTCTCTCTCTCTCTCCCCGTGTCTCTCTCTCTCTCTCCCCGTGTCTCTCTCTCTCTCTCCCCGTGTCTCTCTCTCCCTGTGTCTCACCCCCCCCCCCCCCCCGTCTCTCTCCCCGTGTCTCTCTCTCTCTCCCTCTCTCCCCGTGTCTCACCCCCCCGTGTCTCTCTCTCTCCCCGTGTCTCACCCCCCCGTGTCTCTCTCTCTCCCCGTGTCTCTCTCTCCCCGTGTCTCACCACCCCGTGTCTCTCTCTCTCCCCGTGTCTCTCCATCTCTCCCCGTGTCTCTCTCTCTCCCCGTGTCTCTCCATCTCTCCCCGTGTCTCACCCCCCCCCGTGTCTCTCTCTCTCTCTCCCCGTGTCTCTCTCTCTCCCCGTGTCTCTCTCTCTCTCCCCGTGTCTCACCCCCCCGTGTCTCTCTCTCTCCCCGTGTCTCACCCCCCCGTGTCTCTCCCCGTGTCTCACCCCCCCGTGTCTCTCCCCGTGTCTCACCCCCCCGTGTCTCTCTCTCTCCCCGTGTCTCTCTCCCCGTGTCTCACCCCCCCGTGTCTCTCCCCGTGTCTCACCCCCCCCGTGTCTCACCCCCCCGTGTCTCTCTCTCTCTCCCCGTGTCTCCCCATGTCTCTCTCTCCCCGTGTCTCTCTCTCTCCCCGTGTCTCACCCCCCCGTGTCTCTCCCCGTGTCTCACCCCCCCGTGTCTCTCTCTCTCTCTCCCCGTGTCTCACCCCCCCGTGTCTCTCTCTCTCTCCCTCTCTCCCCGTGTCTCACCCCCCCGTGTCTCTCTCTCTCCCTCTCTCCCCGTGTCTCTCTCTCTCCCCGTGTCTCTCTCTCTCCCTCTCTCCCCGTGTCTCACCCCCCCCGTGTCTCTCTCTCTCCCCGTGTCTCACCCCCCCCCCCCTTGCCCGCGTCCCCAGACGATGTCGCAGGTGATGCAGAGCGGCTACACACGTGTGCCTCTGTACGAGGGTGAGCCGGCCAACGTGGTGGACCTTCTGTGTGTCCGAGACCTCGCGATGGTTGAGCCGGCCGACTGCACGTCGCTCCGGACCATAGCACGCTTCTACAGCCGCCCGCTGCACTTTGTGTTCAACGATACGCAGCTGCACGCCGTCATGGACGAGTTCCGCAGGGGTGAGGGGTGGCGGTGGTGAGCGGTGGTGGTGGTGGTGGTGGTGGTGGTGGTGATGGTGGTGGTGGTGGTGGTGATGGTGGTGGTGGTGGTGATGGTGGTGGTGGGGGAGGTGAAGGTGGTGGTGGTGGAGGTGGTGGTGGTGGTGGGGGAGGTGGTGGTGGTGGTGATGGTGGTGGTGGTGGTGGTGATGGTGGTGGTGGTGGTGGTGGGGGAGGTGGTGGTGGTGGTGGTGGAGGTGGTGGTGGTGGTGGTGGAGGTGGTGGTGGTGGTGGTGGAGGTGGTGGTGGTGGTGGTGATGGTGGTGGTGGTGGTGGGGGAGGTGGTGGTGGTGGTGATGGTGGTGGTGATGGTGGTGGTGGTGGTGGAGGTGGTGGTGGTGGTGGTGATGGTGGTGATGGTGGTGGTGGAGGTGGTGGGTGAGGTGGTGGTGGTGATGGTGGTGGTGGGGGGGGTGAGGAGAGGGGGGGAGATGGGAGAAACTTTTAGAGATGCACACAGAGATGCACACAGAGATATACACACAGAGACACACAGAGATACACACAGACTTGCACAGACACACAGAGATACACATAGAGATACACAGACACACAGAGATACACACAGAGAGATACACACAGAGAGACACAGAGATACACACAGACATACAGAGACACACAGAGACACACACAGAGATACACACAGAGACATACACACAGAGATACACACAGACATACACAGACACACAGAGACACACACAGAGATACACACAGAGACATACACACAGAGATACACACAGACATACACAGACACACAGATACACACAGAGACATACACAGACACACAAAGACATACACAGACATACACAGACACACAGAGATACACACAGACACGCACACAGAGATACACACAGACACACACAGAGATACACACAGAGATACACACAGACACACACAGAGATACACACAGACATACACAGACACACAGAGATACACACAGAGATACACACAGACACACACAGAGATACACACAGACGCACAAAGAAAGATACACACAGACACACACAGAGATACACACAGAGATACACAGACACACACAGACACACAGAGATACACACAGACACACAGAGATACACACAGACACACAAAGAGAGATACACACAGACACACAGAGATACACACAGAGAGACACAGAGATACACACAGACACACACAGAGATACACACAGAGACACACACAGAGATATGCACAGACACACACAGAGAGACACAGAGATACACACAGAGAGACACAGAGATACACACAGACACACACAGAGATACACACAGACACACACAGAGATACACACAGAGATACACACAGAGAGACACAGAGATACACACAGACACACAGAGATACACACAGAGACACACACAGAGATATGCACAGACACACACAGAGAGACACAGAGATACACACAGAGAGACACAGAGATACACACAGACACGCACACAGAGATACACACAGACACACACAGAGATACACACAGAGA
This sequence comes from Petromyzon marinus, assembly GCF_048934315.1. NCBI lineage: Eukaryota > Metazoa > Chordata > Hyperoartia > Petromyzontiformes > Petromyzontidae > Petromyzon > Petromyzon marinus. The sequence continues at coordinate 301,868 of NW_027423698.1, read as the reverse complement.
TACACACAGAGAGACACAGAGATACACACAGACACACACAGAGATACACACAGACACACAGAGATACACACAGACACACACAGAGACACACAGAGACACACACAGACACACACAGAGACACACAGAAACACACACAGAGACACACACAGAGATACACACAGATATACACAGAGATACACACAGAGATACACACAGAGATACACAGAGACACACACAGAGATACACACAGACACACACAGAGATACACACAGACACACACAGAGATACACACAGAGATACACACAGACACACACAGAGACACACACAGAGATACACACAGACACACAGAGATACACACAGACACACACACAGAGATACACACAGACACACACAGAGATACACACAGAGATACACACAGACACACAGAGATACACACAGAGATACACACAGACACACACAGAGATACACACAGACACACACAGAGATACACACAGACACACACACAGAGATACACACACACAGAGACACACACAGAGATACACACAGACACACACACAGAGATACACACACACAGAGATACACACAGACACACAGAGATACACACAGACACACACACAGATACACACAGACACACACAGAGATACACACAGACACACACAGAGATACACACAGACACACACAGAGATACACACAGACACACACACAGAGATACACACACACAGAGACACACACAGAGATACACACAGACACACACACAGAGATACACACACACAGAGATACACACAGACACACAGAGATACACACAGACACACACACAGATACACACAGACACACACAGAGATACACACAGACACACACAGAGATACACACAGACACACACAGAGATACACACAGACACACACAGAGATACACACAGACACACACAGAGATACACACAGACACACACAGAGATACACACAGACACACACAGAGATACACACAGACACACACAGAGATACACACAGACACACACAGAGATACACACAGACACACACAGAGATACACAGACACACACACAGAGATACACACAGACACACACAGAGATACACACAGACACACACAGAGATACACACAGAGATACACACAGACAAACACAGACACACAAAGATATACACAGACATACACAGACATACACAGACACACACAGAGATACACACAGACAAACACAGATACGCAGAGAAATACATACACAGGCACACAGAGAAATACACACAGACACACACAGACACACAGACACACACAGAGATACACAGAGACCCATAGACTCATCACCACACAGAGACCCATAGACTCACCACCACCACATAGAGACCCATAGACTCACCACCACCACACAGAGACCCATAGACTCATCACCACACAGAGACCCGTAGACTCATCACCACCACCACCACACAGAGACACATAGACTCATCACCACATAGAGACCCATAGACTCATCACCACACAGAGACCCATAGACTCATCACCACCACACAGAGACCCATAGACTCATCACCACCACACAGAGACCCACAGACTCACCACCACCACACAGAGACCCATAGACTCATCACCACCACACAGAGACCCATAGACTCATCACCATCACACAGAGACCCATAGACTCACCACCACCACACAGAGACCCATAGATTCACTACACAGAGACCCATAGACTCACCACCACCACACAGAGACCCATAGACTCATCACCACACAGAGACCCATAGACTCACCACCACCACATAGAGACCCATATACTGACCACCACACAGAGACCCATAGACTCATCACCACCACACAGAGACCCATAGACTCATCACCACCACACAGAGACCCATAGACTCACCACCACCACACAGAGACCCACAGACTCACCACCACCACACAGAGACCCATAGACTCACCACCACACAGAGACCCATAGACTCATCACCACACAGAGACCCACAGACTCACCACCACACAGAGACCCATAGACTCATCACCACCACACAGAGACTCATAGACTCACCACCCCCACACAGAGACCCATAGACTCATCACCACCACACAGAGACCCATAGACTCATCACCACCACACAGAGACCCATAGATTCACTACCACCACACAGAGACCCACAGACTCACCACCACCACACAGAGACCCATAGACTCATCACCCCACACAGAGACCCATAGACTCATCACCCCACACAGAGACCCATAGACTCATCACCACCACACAGAGACCCATAGACTCACCACCACCACCACCACCACCACACAGAGACCCATAGACTCATCACCACCACACGGAGACCCATAGACTCATCACCACCACACAGAGACCCATAGACTCACCACACATAGATTCATCATCACTACATAGAGACCCATAGACTCACCACCACCACACAGAGACCCATAGACTCATCACCACTACACAGAGACCTCTGTGTGTGTCTCTGTGTCTATTTGCGTGTATCTGTGTGTGTCTCTGTGTGTGAGTGTCTCTGTGTGTGTCCTATGATACCATCAGTAGGCCTGGGCTCTGGGTTGTTCTTCGTACCTTTGGAGTACCTAACCCTCTGCTCACAATCATTAAGAACCTTCATTATGGTGAGCGGGCCCGGGTAAAACTACGTGGCCGGGAGTCAGAGCCATTCCCTGTTAACCTTGGGGTGTGACCGGGATGTCCTCTGGCTCCCACATTATTTAACATCTATTTTGACCACGTAGTTCGTGAAGCCTTCATTAGCTGTACCGGGGGAATCTCCATTTGGTACAGATATAATGGGAGGCTGATCGATGCCCAGGTGCGGTCAAGGGATGGCTCCCTATTGCTCAACCACGTTATGTATACCGATGATTTGGTAATAGCTGCTCATTCAGAGGAGGAGTTGGAGATGCTGCTGCTGAGACTGGAGCGTGCCACTAAGAGATGGGGCCTTACCATCAGCCCCGCCAAAACTAAGCACCTGCCTGGGTATTTTGTACCATCGGACACTCCACCCCCACAACTCCCAATCGGTGATGGGGCAGTTGTGGAGAGAGTGTAGAGTTTCCCATACCTGGGCAGTGTGCTTATGACCGGCTCCAATTTAACAGCAGAGGTCTCACTCCGAATCAGTCGAGCGGCAATATCTTTTCATCGGTTGCGTAACGCTGTGTGGAAGCTACCTGGTCTGTCGCTCCGCACTAAGCTTCAGGTCTTCTCGGCCACGGTCATTCCCTTCCTTCTCTACGCTTGCGAAACGTGGACCCCTTTAATGGAACATCTTCGCCGGTTAGAAACATTTAGGCTTGCCTGCCTACGATCAATCCTGGGTTTAACCAGACTGGATTGTGTGAGGAGCTCACAAATCCTTGAAAGATCTGGGCAAGGTCCCATCGGTGAGCTCCTCCGGCGGGCAAGGCTGCGATGGCTGGGTCATGTAGCCCGCATGCCCAGCCACCGCATGCCGAAACAGCTTTTGTTTGGCCGGATTGAGGGGGCTATGCGGGCGCGGCACGGGCTAGAGAAGAGATGGAGTGATGTGGTACAGGAGGATGTGGAGCTGAGTGGACTTGCCGATGACTGGTACCAGCGGTGTCAAGATCGGCCTCTGTGGAGGAGGCTCGTGAAGGACGCTACTGGGCAGTTGGAGGCAGTCGCCCTCCAACAACAACGGAGGGCGGAGGAGCGACGCTCAAAACAACGAGCGGAGCGCCGGGTGGCTAAAGCACAGCAGATTGGCAGAGTAGGGGGCACAGGTGGTGCATCAGCCAGTCATCTCAGTCAGTCGACCCGTGGCACCTGGGTCTGCCCCGTGACCTCCTGCCAGCGGGCGTTCGACACTTCACGTGGCCTCAAGTTGCACATAGCCTGGCACAAGCGTCGTGGTGACGTCACCGCCACTTAGTGGCGAATGGCGGTTGTTGTTGTTGTGTGTGAGTGTCTCTGTGTGTGTCTCTGTGTGTGTGTGTCTCTGTGTGTGTCTCTGTGTGTGTGAGTGTCTCTGTGTGTGTGTCTCTGTGTGTGCCTCTATGTGTCTCTGTGTCTCTGTGTCTGTGTCTCTGTGTCACTGTGTCACTGTGTCTCTGTGTGTCTGCAGGCCGCTCACAGATGGCGATTGTGCAGCGCGTGAACAGCGAGGGAGAGGGAGACCCCTTCTATGAGGCCATGGGGGTGGTCACTCTGGAGGACGTGGTGGAGGATATCATCCGCTCGGAGCTGTTGGGAGACACGGATCTCCTGGGTGAGTGGTGGTGAGGAGTGGTGGTGAGGAGGGGTGGTGAGGAGTGGTGAGGAGTGGTGAGGAGGATGTGGTGGAGGATATCATCCGTTCGGAGCTGTTGGAAGAAACGGATCTCCTGGGTGAGTGGTGGTGAGGAGTGGTGGTGAGGAGGGGGTGAGCAGTTGGTGAGGAGTGTACTGTGGGTAGATAGTGGTGATTGCTGCTTACCCTCCCACTCACCCACCCACCCACTCACTCACCCACCCACCCACTCACCCACTCACTCACTCACCCACTCACTCACCCACTCACCCACTCACCCACTCACTCACCCACTCACCCACCCACCCACCCACTCACCCACTCACCCACCCACCCACTCACCCACTCACCCACCCACCCACTCACCCACTCACCCACCCACTCACCCACCCACTCACCCACTCACCCACTCACCCACCCACCCACTCACCCACCCACTCACCCACCCACCCACTCACCCACCCACTCACCCACTCACTCACCCACCCACTCACCCACTCACCCACTCACTCACTCACCCACTCACCCACCCACTCACCCACTCACCCACCCACCCACTCACCCACCCACCCACTCACCCACTCACTCACCCACTCACTCACCCACTCACCCACTCACCCACCCACTCACCCACTCACTCACCCACTCACCTACTCACCCACTCACCCACCCACCCACCCACTCACCCACTCACCCACCCACTCACCCACTCACCCACCCACCCACCCACTCACCCACTCACCCAGACACTCACCCACCCACCCACCCACTCACCCACTCACTCACCCACCCACTCACCCACTCACCCACTCACCCACCCACTCACCCACCCACTCACCCACCCACCCACCCACTCACCCACCCACCCACCTGAGTACCACTTTACCTCCCCACGCGTGTGTGTGCTGTGAGCAGACAGCCGTGCTCGGAAGAAAGTCTTCCATCACGAGTGGCAGCAGCAGCTATCGGCGTTTCGCTCATCTGAACCAGCTCCCCGCGTCTGCATCTCCCCGCAGCTGCTGCTTAAAGCTCACGGATTCCTCTCCACCGGTGAGCCAGAGGTGTGACACTCCCACAGGGTTCAGTGTTGATGAGTGAGACTCCCACAGGGTTCAGTGTTAATCAGTGAGACTCCCACAGGGTTCAGTGTTAATCAGTGAGACTCCCACAGGGTTCAGTGTTGATCAGTGAGACTCCCACAGGGTTCAGTGTTAATCAGTGAGACTCCCACAGGGTTCAGTGTTAATCACTGAGACTCCCACAGGGTTCAGTGTTAATCAGTGACACTCCCACAGGGTTCAGTGTTAATCACTGAGACTCCCACAGGGTTCAGTGTTAATCAGTGACACTCCCACAGGGTTCAGTGTTAATCAGTGACACTCCCACAGGGTTCAGTGTTAATCACTGAGACTCCCACAGGGTTCAGTGTTAATCACTGAGACTCCCACAGGGTTCAGTGTTAATCACTGAGACTCCCACAGGGTTCAGTGTTAATCAGTGAGACTCCCACAGGGTTCAGTGTTGATCAGTGAGACTCCCACAGGGTTCAGTGTTAATCAGTGAGACTCCCACAGGGTTCAGTGTTAATCAGTGAGGCTCCCACAGGGTTCAGTGTTAATCAGTGAGACTCCCACAGGGTTCAGTGTTAATGAGTGAGACTCACACAGGGTTCAGTGTTAATCAGTGAGACTCCCACAGGGTTCAGTGTTAATCAGTGAGGCTCCCACAGGGTTCAGTGTTAATCAGTGAGACTCCCACAGGGTTCAGTGTTAATCAGTGAGACTCCCACAGGGTTCAGTGTTAATCAGTGAGACTCCCACAGGGTTCAGTGTTAATCAGTGAGACTTCCCACAGGGTTCAGTGTTAATCAGTGAGACTCCCACAGGGTTCAGTGTTAATCAGTGAGACTCCCACAGGGTTCAGTGTTAATGAGTGAGACTCACACAGGGTTCAGTGTTAATCAGTGAGACTCCCACAGGGTTCAGTGTTAATCAGTGAGGCTCCCACAGGGTTCAGTGTTAATCAGTGAGACTCCCACAGGGTTCAGTGTTAATCAGTGAGACTCCCACAGGGTTCAGTGTTAATCAGTGAGACTCCCACAGGGTTCAGTGTTAATCAGTGAGACTTCCCACAGGGTTCAGTGTTAATCAGTGAGACTCCCACAGGGTTCAGTGTTAATGAGTGAGACTCACACAGGGTTAATTGTTAATCAGTGAGACTCCCACAGGGTTCAGTGTTAATCAGTGAGACTCCCACAGGGTTCAGTGTTAATCAGTGACACTCCCACAGGGTTCAGTGTTAATCAGTGAGACTCCCACAGGGTTCAGTGTTAATCAGTGAGGCTCCCACAGGGTTCAGTGTTAATCAGTGAGACTTCCACAGGGTTCAGTGTTAATCAGTGAGACTCCCACAGGGTTCAGTGTTAATGAGTGAGACTCACACAGGGTTCATTGTTAATCAGTGAGACTCCCACAGGGTTCAGTGTTAATCAGTGAGACTCCCACAGGGTTCAGTGTTAATCAGTGACACTCCCACAGGGTTCAGTGTTGATCAGTGAGACTCCCACAGGGTTCAGTGTTAATCAGTGAGGCTCCCACAGGATTCAGTGTTAATCAGTGAGACTCCCACAGGGTTCAGTGTTAATCACTGAGACTCCCATAGGGTTCAGTGTTAATCAGTGAGACTCCCACAGGGTTAAGTGTTAATCACTGAGACTCCCACAGGGTTCAGTGTTAATCAGTGAGACTCCCACAGGGTTCAGTGTTAATCACTGAGACTCCCACAGGGTTCAGTGTTAATCAGTGAGACTCCCACAGGGTTCAGTGTTAATCACTGAGACTCCCACAGGGTTCAGTGTTGATCAGTGAGACTCCCACAGGGTTCAGTGTTAATCACTGAGACTCCCACAGGGTTCAGTGTTAATCAGTGAGACTCCCACAGGGTTCAGTGTTAATCACTGAGACTCCCACAGGGTTCAGTGTTAATCAGTGAGACTCCCACAGGGTTCAGTGTTAATCACTGAGACTCCCACAGGGTTCAGTGTTAATCAGTGAGACTCCCACAGGGTTCAGTGTTAATCAGTGAGACTCCCACAGGGTTCAGTGTTAATCAGTGAGACTCCCACAGGGTTCAGTGTTAATCAGTGAGGCTCCCACAGGGTTCAGTGTTAATCAGTGAGACTCCCACAGGGTTCAGTGTTAATCACTGAGACTCCCACAGGGTTCAGTGTTAATCAGTGAGACTCCCACAGGGTTCAGTGTTAATCAGTGAGACTCCCACAGGGTTCAGTGTTAATCAGTGACACTCCCACAGGGTTCAGTGTTAATCAGTGAGACTCCCACAGGGTTCAGTGTTGATCAGTGAGACTCCCACAGGGTTCAGTGTTAATCAGTGAGACTTCCCACAGGGTTCAGTGTTAATCAGTGAGACTTCCCACAGGGTTCAGTGTTAATCAGTGAGACTCCCACAGGGTTCAGTGTTAATCAGTGAGACTCCCACAGGGTTCAGTGTTAATCACTGAGACTCCCATAGGGTTCAGTGTTAATCAGTGAGACTCCTACAGGGTTAAGTGTTAATCACTGAGACTCCCACAGGGTTCAGTGTTAATCAGTGAGGCTCCCACAGGGTTCAGTGTTAATCACTGAGACTCCCACAGGGTTCAGTGTTAATCAGTGACACTCCCACAGGGTTCAGTGTTAATCAGTGAGACTCCCACAGGGTTCAGTGTTAATCAGTGAGACTCCCACAGGGTTCAGTGTTAATCAGTGAGACTCCCACAGGGTTCAGTGTTAATCAGTGAGACTCCCACAGGGTTCAGTGTTAATCAGTGAGGCTCCCACAGGGTTCAGTGTTAATCAGTGAGACTCCCACAGGGTTCAGTGTTAATCACTGAGACTCCCACAGGGTTCAGTGTTAATCAGTGAGACTCCCACAGGGTTCAGTGTTAATCACTGAGACTCCCACAGGGTTCAGTGTTAATCAGTGAGACTCCCACAGGGTTCAGTGTTAATCACTGAGACTCCCACAGGGTTCAGTGTTAATCAGTGAGACTCCCACAGGGTTCAGTGTTAATCACTGAGACTCCCACAGGGTTCAGTGTTAATCAGTGAGACTCCCATAGGGTTCAGTGTTAATCAGTGAGACTCCCACAGGGTTCAGTGTTAATCACTGAGACTCCCACAGGGTTCAGTGTTAATCAGTGAGGCTCCCACAGGGTTCAGTGTTAATCAGTGAGACTCCCACAGGGTTCAGTGTTAATCAGTGACACTCCCACAGGGTTCAGTGTTAATCAGTGAGACTCCCACAGGGTTCAGTGTTAATCAGTGAGACTCCAACAGGGTTCAGTGTTAATCAGTGACACTCCCACAGGGTTCAGTGTTAATCAGTGAGATTCCCATAGGGTTCAGTGTTAATCAGTGAGACTCCCACAGGGTTCAGTGTTAATCAGTGAGGCTCCTACAGGGTTCAGTGTTAATCACTGAGACTCCCACAGGGTTCAGTGTTAATCAGTGAGACTCCCACAGGGTTCATTGTTAATCAGTGAGACTCCCACAGGGTTCAGTGTTAATCAGTGAGACTCCCACAGGGTTCAGTGTTAATCAGTGAGACTCCCACAGGGTTCAGTGTTAATCAGTGAGGCTCCCACAGGGTTCAGTGTTAATCAGTGAGACTCCCACAGGGTTCAGTGTTAATCAGTGGGACTCCCACAGGGTTCAGTGTTACTCACTGAGACTCCCACAGGGTTCAGTGTTAATCAGTGAGACTCCCACAGGGTTCAGTGTTAATCACTGAGACTCCCACAGGGTTCAGTGTTAATCACTGCGACTCCCACAGGGTTCAGTGTTAATCACTGAGACTCCCACAGGGTTCAGTGTTAATCAGTGAGACTCCCACAAGGTTCAGTGTTAATGAGACTCCCACAGGGTTCAGTGTTAATCAGTGAGACTCCCATAGGGTTCAGTGTTAATCAGTGAGACTCCCACAGGGTTCAGTGTTAATCAGTGAGACTCCCACAGGGTTCAGTGTTAATCAGTGAGACTCCCACAGGGTTCAGTGTTAATCAGTGAGACTCCCACAGGGTTCAGTGTTAATCAGTGAGACTCCCACAAGGTTCAGTGTTAATGAGACTCCCACAGGGTTCAGTGTTAATCAGTGAGACTCCCATAGGGTTCAGTGTTAATCAGTGAGACTCCCACAGGGTTCAGTGTTAATCAGTGAGACTCCCACAGGGTTCAGTGTTAATCACTGAGACTCCCACAGGGTTCAGTGTTAATCACTGAGACTCCCACAGGGTTCAGTGTTAATCACTGAGACTCCCACAGGGTTCAGTGTTAATCAGTGAGACTCCCACAGGGTTCAGTGTTGATCAGTGAGACTCCCACAGGGTTCAGTGTTAATCAGTGAGACTCCCACAGGGTTCAGTGTTAATCAGTGAGGCTCCCACAGGGTTCAGTGTTAATCAGTGAGACTCCCACAGGGTTCAGTGTTAATGAGTGAGACTCACACAGGGTTCAGTGTTAATCAGTGAGACTCCCACAGGGTTCAGTGTTAATCAGTGAGACTCCCACAGGGTTCAGTGTTAATCACTGAGACTCCCATAGGGTTCAGTGTTAATCAGTGAGACTCCCACAGGGTTCAGTGTTAATCAGTGAGACTCCCACAGGGTTCAGTGTTAATCAGTGAGACTCCCACAGGGTTCAGTGTTAATCAGTGACACTCCCACAGGGTTCAGTGTTAATCAGTGAGACTCCCACAGGGTTCAGTGTTAATGAGTGAGACTCACACAGGGTTAATTGTTAATCAGTGAGACTCCCACAGGGTTCAGTGTTAATCAGTGAGACTCCCACAGGGTTCAGTGTTAATCAGTGACACTCCCACAGGGTTCAGTGTTAATCAGTGAGACTCCCACAGGGTTCAGTGTTAATCAGTGAGGCTCCCACAGGGTTCAGTGTTAATCAGTGAGACTCCCACAGGGTTCAGTGTTAATCAGTGAGACTCCCACAGGGTTCAGTGTTAATGAGTGAGACTCACACAGGGTTCATTGTTAATCAGTGAGACTCCCACAGGGTTCAGTGTTAATCAGTGAGACTCCCACAGGGTTCAGTGTTAATCAGTGACACTCCCACAGGGTTCAGTGTTGATCAGTGAGACTCCCACAGGGTTCAGTGTTAATCAGTGAGGCTCCCACAGGATTCAGTGTTAATCAGTGAGACTCCCACAGGGTTCAGTGTTAATCACTGAGACTCCCATAGGGTTCAGTGTTAATCAGTGAGACTCCCACAGGGTTAAGTGTTAATCACTGAGACTCCCACAGGGTTCAGTGTTAATCAGTGAGACTCCCACAGGGTTCAGTGTTAATCACTGAGACTCCCACAGGGTTCAGTGTTAATCAGTGAGACTCCCACAGGGTTCAGTGTTAATCACTGAGACTCCCACAGGGTTCAGTGTTGATCAGTGAGACTCCCACAGGGTTCAGTGTTAATCACTGAGACTCCCACAGGGTTCAGTGTTAATCAGTGAGACTCCCACAGGGTTCAGTGTTAATCACTGAGACTCCCACAGGGTTCAGTGTTAATCAGTGAGACTCCCACAGGGTTCAGTGTTAATCACTGAGACTCCCACAGGGTTCAGTGTTAATCAGTGAGACTCCCACAGGGTTCAGTGTTAATCAGTGAGACTCCCACAGGGTTCAGTGTTAATCAGTGAGACTCCCACAGGGTTCAGTGTTAATCAGTGAGGCTCCCACAGGGTTCAGTGTTAATCAGTGAGACTCCCACAGGGTTCAGTGTTAATCACTGAGACTCCCACAGGGTTCAGTGTTAATCAGTGAGACTCCCACAGGGTTCAGTGTTAATCAGTGAGACTCCCACAGGGTTCAGTGTTAATCAGTGACACTCCCACAGGGTTCAGTGTTAATCAGTGAGACTCCCACAGGGTTCAGTGTTGATCAGTGAGACTCCCACAGGGTTCAGTGTTAATCAGTGAGACTTCCCACAGGGTTCAGTGTTAATCAGTGAGACTTCCCACAGGGTTCAGTGTTAATCAGTGAGACTCCCACAGGGTTCAGTGTTAATCAGTGAGACTCCCACAGGGTTCAGTGTTAATCACTGAGACTCCCATAGGGTTCAGTGTTAATCAGTGAGACTCCCACAGGGTTAAGTGTTAATCACTGAGACTCCCACAGGGTTCAGTGTTAATCAGTGAGGCTCCCACAGGGTTCAGTGTTAATCACTGAGACTCCCACAGGGTTCAGTGTTAATCAGTGACACTCCCACAGGGTTCAGTGTTAATCAGTGAGACTCCCACAGGGTTCAGTGTTAATCAGTGAGACTCCCACAGGGTTCAGTGTTAATCAGTGAGACTCCCACAGGGTTCAGTGTTAATCAGTGAGACTCCCACAGGGTTCAGTGTTAATCAGTGAGGCTCCCACAGGGTTCAGTGTTAATCAGTGAGACTCCCACAGGGTTCAGTGTTAATCACTGAGACTCCCACAGGGTTCAGTGTTAATCAGTGAGACTCCCACAGGGTTCAGTGTTAATCACTGAGACTCCCACAGGGTTCAGTGTTAATCAGTGAGACTCCCACAGGGTTCAGTGTTAATCACTGAGACTCCCACAGGGTTCAGTGTTAATCAGTGAGACTCCCACAGGGTTCAGTGTTAATCACTGAGACTCCCACAGGGTTCAGTGTTAATCAGTGAGACTCCCATAGGGTTCAGTGTTAATCAGTGAGACTCCCACAGGGTTCAGTGTTAATCACTGAGACTCCCACAGGGTTCAGTGTTAATCAGTGAGGCTCCCACAGGGTTCAGTGTTAATCAGTGAGACTCCCACAGGGTTCAGTGTTAATCAGTGACACTCCCACAGGGTTCAGTGTTAATCAGTGAGACTCCCACAGGGTTCAGTGTTAATCAGTGAGACTCCAACAGGGTTCAGTGTTAATCAGTGACACTCCCACAGGGTTCAGTGTTAATCAGTGAGATTCCCATAGGGTTCAGTGTTAATCAGTGAGACTCCCACAGGGTTCAGTGTTAATCAGTGAGGCTCCTACAGGGTTCAGTGTTAATCACTGAGACTCCCACAGGGTTCAGTGTTAATCAGTGAGACTCCCACAGGGTTCATTGTTAATCAGTGAGACTCCCACAGGGTTCAGTGTTAATCAGTGAGACTCCCACAGGGTTCAGTGTTAATCAGTGAGACTCCCACAGGGTTCAGTGTTAATCAGTGAGGCTCCCACAGGGTTCAGTGTTAATCAGTGAGACTCCCACAGGGTTCAGTGTTAATCAGTGGGACTCCCACAGGGTTCAGTGTTACTCACTGAGACTCCCACAGGGTTCAGTGTTAATCAGTGAGACTCCCACAGGGTTCAGTGTTAATCACTGAGACTCCCACAGGGTTCAGTGTTAATCACTGCGACTCCCACAGGGTTCAGTGTTAATCACTGAGACTCCCACAGGGTTCAGTGTTAATCAGTGAGACTCCCACAAGGTTCAGTGTTAATGAGACTCCCACAGGGTTCAGTGTTAATCAGTGAGACTCCCATAGGGTTCAGTGTTAATCAGTGAGACTCCCACAGGGTTCAGTGTTAATCAGTGAGACTCCCACAGGGTTCAGTGTTAATCAGTGAGACTCCCACAGGGTTCAGTGTTAATCAGTGAGACTCCCACAGGGTTCAGTGTTAATCAGTGAGACTCCCACAAGGTTCAGTGTTAATGAGACTCCCACAGGGTTCAGTGTTAATCAGTGAGACTCCCATAGGGTTCAGTGTTAATCAGTGAGACTCCCACAGGGTTCAGTGTTAATCAGTGAGACTCCCACAGGGTTCAGTGTTAATCAGTGAGACTCCCACAGGGTTCAGTGTTAATCAGTGAGACTCCCACAGGGTTCAGTGTTAATCAGTGGGACTCCCACAGGGTTCAGTGTTAATCAGTGACACTCCCACAGGGTTCAGTGTTAATCAGTGAGACTCCCACAGGGTTCAGTGTTAATCAGTGAGACTCCCACAGGGTTCAGTGTTAATCACTGAGACTCCCACTGGGTTCAGTGTTAATCAGTGAGACTCCCACAGGGTTCAGTGTTAATCAGTGAGACTCCCACAGGGTTCAGTGTTAATCAGTGAGACTCCCACAGGGTTCAGTGTTAATCACTGAGACTGCCACAGGGTTCCGTGTTAATCACTGAGACTCCCACAGGGTTCAGTGTTAATCACTGAGACTCCCACAGGGTTCACTGTTAATCAGTGAGGCTCCCACAGGGTTCAGTGTTAATCAGTGAGACTCCCACAGGGTTCAGTGTTAATGAGTGAGACTCCCACAGGGTTCAGTGTTAATCACTGAGACTCCCACAGGGTTCAGTGTTAATCACTGAGACTCCCACAGGGTTCAGTGTTAATCACTGACACTCCCACAGGGTTCAGTGTTAATCAGTGAGACTCCCACAGGGTTCAGTGTTAATCAGTGAGACTCCCACAGGGTTCAGTGTTAATCACTGAGACTCCCACAGGGTTCAGTGTTAATCAGTGAGACTCCCACAGGGTTCAGTGTTAATCAGTGAGACTCTCACAGGGTTCAGTGTTAATCACTGACACTCCCACAGGGTTCAGTGTTAATCAGTGAGACTCCCACAGGGTTCAGTGTTAATCAGTGAGACTCACACAGACTGAGGCTCCCACAGGGTTCAGTGTTAATCACTGAGACTCCCACAGGGTTCAGTGTTAATCAGTGAGACTCCCACAGGGTTCAGTGTTAATCACTGAGACTCCCACAGGGTTCAGTGTTAATCAGTGAGACTCCCACAGGGTTCAGTGTTAATCACTGAGACTCCCACAGGGTTCAGTGTTAATCAGTGAGACTCCCACACGGTTCAGTGTTAATCACTGAGACTCCCACAGGGTTCAGTGTTAATCAGTGAGACTCCCACAGGGTTCAGTGTTAATCAGTGAGACTCCCACAGGGTTCAGTGTTAATCACTGAGACTCCCACAGGGTTCAGTGTTAATCAGGGAGACTCCCACAGGGTTCAGTGTTAATCAGTGAGACTCCCACAGGGTTCAGTGTTAATCAGTGAGACTCCCACAGGGTTCAGTGTTAATCACTGAGACTCCCACAGGGTTCAGTGTTAATCAGTGAGACTCCCACAGGGTTCAGTGTTAATCAGTGAGACTCCCACAGGGTTCAGTGTTAATCACTGAGACTTACACAGGGTTCAGTGTTAATCACTGAGACTCCCATAGGGTTCAGTGTTATTCAGTGAGACTCCCACAGGGTTCAGTAATCACTGAGACTCCCACAGGGTTCAGTGTTAATCACTGAGACTCCCACAGGGTTCAGTGTTAATCAGTGAGACTCACAGAGCCAGACTAAGGCTCCCACAGGGTTCATTGTTAATCACTGAGACTCACAGAGCCAGACTAAGGCTCCCACAGGGTTCAGTGTTGATCACTGAGACTCACACAGACAGACTAAGGCTCCCACAGGGTTCAGTGTTAATCACTGGGACTCCCACAGGGTTCAGTGTTACTCACTGAGACTCCCACAGGGTTCAGTGTTAATCAGTGAGACTCCCACAGGGTTCAGTGTTAATCACTGAGACTCCCACAGGGTTCAGTGTTAATCACTGAGACTCCCACAGGGTTCAGTGTTAATCACTGAGACTCCCACAGGGTTCAGTGTTAATTACTGAGACTCCCACAGGGTTCAGTGTTAATCAGTGAGACTCCCACAGGGTTCAGTGTTAATCAGTGAGACTCCCACAGGGTTCAGTGTTAATCACTGAGACTCCCACAGGGTTCAGTGTTAATCAGGGAGACTCCCACAGGGTTCAGTGTTAATCAGTGAGACTCCCACAGGGTTCAGTGTTAATCACTGAGACTCCCACAGGGTTCAGTGTTAATCAGTGAGACTTACACAGGGTTCAGTGTTAATCAGTGAGACTCCCACAGGGTTCAGTGTTAATCAGTGAGACTCCCACAGGGTTCAGTGTTAATCAGTGAGACTTACACAGGGTTCAGTGTTAATCAGTGTCACTCCCACAGGGTTCAGTGTTAATCACTGAGACTCCCACAGGGTACAGTGTTAATCAGTGAGACTCCCACAGGGTTCAGTGTTAATCAGTGAGACTCCCACAGGGTTCAGTGTTAATCAGTGAGACTCACACAGGGTTCAGTGTTAATCAGTGAGACTCACACAGGGTTCAGTGTTAATCAGTGAGACTTACACAGGGTTCAGTGTTAATCAGTGTCACTCCCACAGGGTTCAGTGTTAATCACTGAGACTCCCACAGGGTTAAGTGTTAATCACTGAGACTCACACAGGGTTCAGTGTTAATCAGTGAGACTCCCACAGGGTTCAGTGTTAATCAGTGGGACTCCCACAGGGTTCAGTGTTAATCAGTGACACTCCCACAGGGTTCAGTGTTAATCAGTGAGACTCCCACAGGGTTCAGTGTTAATCAGTGAGACTCCCACAGGGTTCAGTGTTAATCACTGAGACTCCCACTGGGTTCAGTGTTAATCAGTGAGACTCCCACAGGGTTCAGTGTTAATCAGTGAGACTCCCACAGGGTTCAGTGTTAATCAGTGAGACTCCCACAGGGTTCAGTGTTAATCACTGAGACTGCCACAGGGTTCCGTGTTAATCACTGAGACTCCCACAGGGTTCAGTGTTAATCACTGAGACTCCCACAGGGTTCAGTGTTAATCAGTGAGGCTCCCACAGGGTTCAGTGTTAATCACTGACACTCCCACAGGGTTCAGTGTTAATCAGTGAGACTCCCACAGGGTTCAGTGTTAATCACTGAGACTCCCACAGGGTTCAGTGTTAATCACTGAGACTCCCACAGGGTTCAGTGTTAATCACTGACACTCCCACAGGGTTCAGTGTTAATCAGTGAGACTCCCACAGGGTTCAGTGTTAATCAGTGAGACTCCCACAGGGTTCAGTGTTAATCACTGAGACTCCCACAGGGTTCAGTGTTAATCAGTGAGACTCCCACAGGGTTCAGTGTTAATCACTGAGACTCCCACAGGGTTCAGTGTTAATCAGTGAGACTCCCACAGGGTTCAGTGTTAATCACTGAGACTCCCACAGGGTTCAGTGTTAATGAGTGAGATTCCCACAGGGTTCAGTGTTAATCACTGAGACTCCCACAGGGTTCAGTGTTAATCACTGAGACTCCCATAGGGTTCAGTGTTAATCACTGAGACTCCCACAGGGTTCAGTGTTAATCAGTGAGACTCCCACAGGGTTCAGTGTTAATCACTGAGACTCCCACAGGGTTCAGTGAGACTCCCACAGGGTTCAGTGTTAATCAGTGAGACTCCCACAGGGTTCAGTGTTAATCACTGAGACTCCCACAGGGTTCAGTGTTAATCACGGAGACTCCCACAGGGTTCAGTGTTAATCAGTGAGACTCCCACAGGGTTCAGTGTTAATCAGTGAGACTCCCACAGGGTTCAGTGTTAATCATTGAGACTCCCACAGGGTTCAGTGTTAATCAGTGAGACTCCCACAGGGTTCAGTGTTAATCAGTGAGACTCCCACAGGGTTCAGTGTTAATCACTGAGACTTACACAGGGTTCAGTGTTAATCACTGAGACTCCCATAGGGTTCAGTGTTATTCAGTGAGACTCCCACAGGGTTCAGTAATCACTGAGACTCCCACAGGGTTCAGTGTTAATCACTGAGACTCCCACAGGGTTCAGTGTTAATCAGTGAGACTCACAGAGCCAGACTAAGGCTCCCACAGGGTTCATTGTTAATCACTGAGACTCACAGAGCCAGACTAAGGCTCCCACAGGGTTCAGTGTTGATCACTGAGACTCACACAGACAGACTAAAGCTCCCACAGGGTTCATTGTTAATCACTGAGGCTCACAGAGCCAGACTAAGACTCCCACAGGGTTCAGTGTTAATCACTGAGACTCACAGAGCCAGACTGAGGCTCCCACAGGGTTCAGTGTTAATCACTGGGGAGACTCACAGAGCCAGACTAAGACCCCCACAGGGTTCAGTGTTAATCACTGAGACTCACAGAGCCAGACTAAGACTCCCACAGGGTTCAGTGTTAATCACCGAGGCTCACAGAGCCAGACTAAGGCTCCCACAGGGTTCAGTGTTAATCACTGAGACTCAGACAGACAGACTAAGGTTCCCACAGGGTTCAGTGTTAACCACTGAGACTCACAGAGCCAGACTAAGGTTCCCACAGGGTTCAGTGTTAATCACTGAGACTCCCACAGGGTTCAGTGTTGATCACTGAGACTTACACAGACTAAGGCTCCCACAGGGTTCAGTGTTAATCACTGAGACTCCCAGAGCCAGACTGAGGCTCCCACAGGGTTCAGTGTTAATCACTGAGACTCCCAGAGACAGACTAAGGCTCCCACAGGGTTCAGTATTAATCACTGAGACTCCCACAGGGTTCAGTGTTAATCACTGAGACTCACACAGACAGACTAAGGCTCCCACAGGGTTCAGTGTTAATCACTGAGACTCACAGAACCAGACTGAGACTCCCACAGGGTTCAGTGTTAATCAGTGAGACTCCCACAGGGTTCAGTGTTAATCAGTGAGACTCCCACAGGGTTCAGTGTTAATCACTGAGACTCCCACAGGGTTCAGTGTTAATCAGTGAGACTCCCACAGGGTTCAGTGTTAATCAGTGAGACTCCCACAGGGTTCAGTGTTAATCACTGACACTCCCACAGGGTTCAGTGTTAATCAGTGAGACTCCCACAGGGTTCAGTGTTAATCAGTGAGACTCACACAGACTGAGGCTCCCACAGGGTTCAGTGTTAATCACTGAGACTCCCACAGGGTTCAGTGTTAATCAGTGAGACTCCCACAGGGTTCAGTGTTAATCACTGAGACTCCCACAGGGTTCAGTGTTAATCAGTGAGACTCCCACAGGGTTCAGTGTTAATCAGTGAGACTCACACAGGGTTCAGTGTTAATCAGTGAGACTCACACAGGGTTCAGTGTTAATCAGTGAGACTTACACAGGGTTCAGTGTTAATCAGTGTCACTCCCACAGGGTTCAGTGTTAATCACTGAGACTCCCACAGGGTTAAGTGTTAATCACTGAGACTCACACAGGGTTCAGTGTTAATCAGTGAGACTCCCACAGGGTTCAGTGTTAATCAGTGGGACTCCCACAGGGTTCAGTGTTAATCAGTGACACTCCCACAGGGTTCAGTGTTAATCAGTGAGACTCCCACAGGGTTCAGTGTTAATCAGTGAGACTCCCACAGGGTTCAGTGTTAATCACTGAGACTCCCACTGGGTTCAGTGTTAATCAGTGAGACTCCCACAGGGTTCAGTGTTAATCAGTGAGACTCCCACAGGGTTCAGTGTTAATCAGTGAGACTCCCACAGGGTTCAGTGTTAATCACTGAGACTGCCACAGGGTTCCGTGTTAATCACTGAGACTCCCACAGGGTTCAGTGTTAATCACTGAGACTCCCACAGGGTTCAGTGTTAATCAGTGAGGCTCCCACAGGGTTCAGTGTTAATCACTGACACTCCCACAGGGTTCAGTGTTAATCAGTGAGACTCCCACAGGGTTCAGTGTTAATCACTGAGACTCCCACAGGGTTCAGTGTTAATCACTGAGACTCCCACAGGGTTCAGTGTTAATCACTGACACTCCCACAGGGTTCAGTGTTAATCAGTGAGACTCCCACAGGGTTCAGTGTTAATCAGTGAGACTCCCACAGGGTTCAGTGTTAATCACTGAGACTCCCACAGGGTTCAGTGTTAATCAGTGAGACTCCCACAGGGTTCAGTGTTAATCACTGAGACTCCCACAGGGTTCAGTGTTAATCAGTGAGACTCCCACAGGGTTCAGTGTTAATCACTGAGACTCCCACAGGGTTCAGTGTTAATGAGTGAGATTCCCACAGGGTTCAGTGTTAATCACTGAGACTCCCACAGGGTTCAGTGTTAATCACTGAGACTCCCATAGGGTTCAGTGTTAATCACTGAGACTCCCACAGGGTTCAGTGTTAATCAGTGAGACTCCCACAGGGTTCAGTGTTAATCACTGAGACTCCCACAGGGTTCAGTGAGACTCCCACAGGGTTCAGTGTTAATCAGTGAGACTCCCACAGGGTTCAGTGTTAATCACTGAGACTCCCACAGGGTTCAGTGTTAATCACGGAGACTCCCACAGGGTTCAGTGTTAATCAGTGAGACTCCCACAGGGTTCAGTGTTAATCAGTGAGACTCCCACAGGGTTCAGTGTTAATCATTGAGACTCCCACAGGGTTCAGTGTTAATCAGTGAGACTCCCACAGGGTTCAGTGTTAATCAGTGAGACTCCCACAGGGTTCAGTGTTAATCACTGAGACTTACACAGGGTTCAGTGTTAATCACTGAGACTCCCATAGGGTTCAGTGTTATTCAGTGAGACTCCCACAGGGTTCAGTAATCACTGAGACTCCCACAGGGTTCAGTGTTAATCACTGAGACTCCCACAGGGTTCAGTGTTAATCAGTGAGACTCACAGAGCCAGACTAAGGCTCCCACAGGGTTCATTGTTAATCACTGAGACTCACAGAGCCAGACTAAGGCTCCCACAGGGTTCAGTGTTGATCACTGAGACTCACACAGACAGACTAAAGCTCCCACAGGGTTCATTGTTAATCACTGAGGCTCACAGAGCCAGACTAAGACTCCCACAGGGTTCAGTGTTAATCACTGAGACTCACAGAGCCAGACTGAGGCTCCCACAGGGTTCAGTGTTAATCACTGGGGAGACTCACAGAGCCAGACTAAGACCCCCACAGGGTTCAGTGTTAATCACTGAGACTCACAGAGCCAGACTAAGACTCCCACAGGGTTCAGTGTTAATCACCGAGGCTCACAGAGCCAGACTAAGGCTCCCACAGGGTTCAGTGTTAATCACTGAGACTCAGACAGACAGACTAAGGTTCCCACAGGGTTCAGTGTTAACCACTGAGACTCACAGAGCCAGACTAAGGTTCCCACAGGGTTCAGTGTTAATCACTGAGACTCCCACAGGGTTCAGTGTTGATCACTGAGACTTACACAGACTAAGGCTCCCACAGGGTTCAGTGTTAATCACTGAGACTCCCACAGGGTTCAGTGTTAATCAGTGAGACTCCCACAGGGTTCAGTGTTAATCACTGAGACTCCCACAGGGTTCAGTGTTAATCAGTGAGACTCCCACAGGGTTCAGTGTTAATCAGTGAGACTCACACAGGGTTCAGTGTTAATCAGTGAGACTCACACAGGGTTCAGTGTTAATCAGTGAGACTTACACAGGGTTCAGTGTTAATCAGTGTCACTCCCACAGGGTTCAGTGTTAATCACTGAGACTCCCACAGGGTTAAGTGTTAATCACTGAGACTCACACAGGGTTCAGTGTTAATCAGTGAGACTTCCACAGGGTTCAGTGTTAATCAGTGGGACTCCCACAGGGTTCAGTGTTAATCAGTGACACTCCCACAGGGTTCAGTGTTAATCAGTGAGACTCCCACAGGGTTCAGTGTTAATCAGTGAGACTCCCACAGGGTTCAGTGTTAATCACTGAGACTCCCACTGGGTTCAGTGTTAATCAGTGAGACTCCCACAGGGTTCAGTGTTAATCAGTGAGACTCCCACAGGGTTCAGTGTTAATCAGTGAGACTCCCACAGGGTTCAGTGTTAATCACTGAGACTGCCACAGGGTTCCGTGTTAATCACTGAGACTCCCACAGGGTTCAGTGTTAATCACTGAGACTCCCACAGGGTTCAGTGTTAATCAGTGAGGCTCCCACAGGGTTCAGTGTTAATCACTGACACTCCCACAGGGTTCAGTGTTAATCAGTGAGACTCCCACAGGGTTCAGTGTTAATCACTGAGACTCCCACAGGGTTCAGTGTTAATCACTGAGACTCCCACAGGGTTCAGTGTTAATCACTGACACTCCCACAGGGTTCAGTGTTAATCAGTGAGACTCCCACAGGGTTCAGTGTTAATCAGTGAGACTCCCACAGGGTTCAGTGTTAATCACTGAGACTCCCACAGGGTTCAGTGTTAATCAGTGAGACTCCCACAGGGTTCAGTGTTAATCACTGAGACTCCCACAGGGTTCAGTGTTAATCAGTGAGACTCCCACAGGGTTCAGTGTTAATCACTGAGACTCCCACAGGGTTCAGTGTTAATGAGTGAGATTCCCACAGGGTTCAGTGTTAATCACTGAGACTCCCACAGGGTTCAGTGTTAATCACTGAGACTCCCATAGGGTTCAGTGTTAATCACTGAGACTCCCACAGGGTTCAGTGTTAATCAGTGAGACTCCCACAGGGTTCAGTGTTAATCACTGAGACTCCCACAGGGTTCAGTGAGACTCCCACAGGGTTCAGTGTTAATCAGTGAGACTCCCACAGGGTTCAGTGTTAATCACTGAGACTCCCACAGGGTTCAGTGTTAATCACGGAGACTCCCACAGGGTTCAGTGTTAATCAGTGAGACTCCCACAGGGTTCAGTGTTAATCAGTGAGACTCCCACAGGGTTCAGTGTTAATCATTGAGACTCCCACAGGGTTCAGTGTTAATCAGTGAGACTCCCACAGGGTTCAGTGTTAATCAGTGAGACTCCCACAGGGTTCAGTGTTAATCACTGAGACTTACACAGGGTTCAGTGTTAATCACTGAGACTCCCATAGGGTTCAGTGTTATTCAGTGAGACTCCCACAGGGTTCAGTAATCACTGAGACTCCCACAGGGTTCAGTGTTAATCACTGAGACTCCCACAGGGTTCAGTGTTAATCAGTGAGACTCACAGAGCCAGACTAAGGCTCCCACAGGGTTCATTGTTAATCACTGAGACTCACAGAGCCAGACTAAGGCTCCCACAGGGTTCAGTGTTGATCACTGAGACTCACACAGACAGACTAAAGCTCCCACAGGGTTCATTGTTAATCACTGAGGCTCACAGAGCCAGACTAAGACTCCCACAGGGTTCAGTGTTAATCACTGAGACTCACAGAGCCAGACTGAGGCTCCCACAGGGTTCAGTGTTAATCACTGGGGAGACTCACAGAGCCAGACTAAGACCCCCACAGGGTTCAGTGTTAATCACTGAGACTCACAGAGCCAGACTAAGACTCCCACAGGGTTCAGTGTTAATCACCGAGGCTCACAGAGCCAGACTAAGGCTCCCACAGGGTTCAGTGTTAATCACTGAGACTCAGACAGACAGACTAAGGTTCCCACAGGGTTCAGTGTTAACCACTGAGACTCACAGAGCCAGACTAAGGTTCCCACAGGGTTCAGTGTTAATCACTGAGACTCCCACAGGGTTCAGTGTTGATCACTGAGACTTACACAGACTAAGGCTCCCACAGGGTTCAGTGTTAATCACTGAGACTCCCAGAGCCAGACTGAGGCTCCCACAGGGTTCAGTGTTAATCACTGAGACTCCCAGAGACAGACTAAGGCTCCCACAGGGTTCAGTATTAATCACTGAGACTCCCACAGGGTTCAGTGTTAATCACTGAGACTCACACAGACAGACTAAGGCTCCCACAGGGTTCAGTGTTAATCACTGAGACTCACAGAACCAGACTGAGACTCCCACAGGGTTCAGTGTTAATCAGTGAGACTCCCACAGGGTTCAGTGTTAATCAGTGAGACTCCCACAGGGTTCAGTGTTAATCACTGAGACTCCCACAGGGTTCAGTGTTAATCAGTGAGACTCCCACAGGGTTCAGTGTTAATCAGTGAGACTCCCACAGGGTTCAGTGTTAATCACTGACACTCCCACAGGGTTCAGTGTTAATCAGTGAGACTCCCACAGGGTTCAGTGTTAATCAGTGAGACTCACACAGACTGAGGCTCCCACAGGGTTCAGTGTTAATCACTGAGACTCCCACAGGGTTCAGTGTTAATCAGTGAGACTCCCACAGGGTTCAGTGTTAATCACTGAGACTCCCACAGGGTTCAGTGTTAATCAGTGAGACTCCCACAGGGTTCAGTGTTAATCACTGAGACTCCCACAGGGTTCAGTGTTAATGAGTGAGACTCCCACAGGGTTCAGTGTTAATCACTGAGACTTCCACAGGGTTCAGTGTTAATCACTGAGACTCCCATAGGGTTCAGTGTTAATCACTGAGACTCCCACAGGGTTCAGTGTTAATCAGTGAGACTCCCACAGGGTTCAGTGTTAATCACTGAGACTCCCACAGGGTTCAGTGTTAATCAGTGAGACTCCCACAGGGTTCAGTGTTAATCAGTGAGACTCCCACAGGGTTCAGTGTTAATCACTGAGACTCCCACAGGGTTCAGTGTTAATCACGGAGACTCCCACAGGGTTCAGTGTTAATCATTGAGACTCCCACAGGGTTCAGTGTTAATCAGTGAGACTCCCACAGGGTTCAGTGTTAATCACTGAGACTCCCACAGGGTTCAGTGTTAATCAGTGAGACTCCCACAGGGTTCAGTGTTAATCAGTGAGACTCCCACAGGGTTCAGTGTTAATCACTGAGACTTACACAGGGTTCAGTGTTAATCACTGAGACTCCCATAGGGTTCAGTGTTAATCAGTGAGACTCACAGAGCCAGACTAAGGCTCCCAAAGGGTTCATTGTTAATCACTGAGACTCACAGAGCCAGACTAAGGCTCCCACAGGGTTCAGTGTTGATCACTGAGACTCACACAGACAGACTAAGGCTCCCACAGGGTTCAGTGTTAATCACTGAGGCTCACAGGGCCAGACTAAGACTCCCACAGGGTTCAGTGTTAATCACTGAGACTCACAGAGCCAGACTGAGGCTCCCACAGGGTTCAGTGTTAATCACTGGGGAGACTCACAGAGCCAGACTAAGACTCCCACAGGGTTCAGTGTTAATCACTGAGACTCACAGAGCCAGACTAAGACTCCCATAGGGTTCAGTGTTAATCAGTGAAACTCCCACAGGGTTCAGTGTTAATCAGTGAGACTCCCACAGGGTTCAGTGTTAATCACTGAGACTCCCACAGGGTTCAGTGTTAATCAGTGAGACTCCCACAGGGTTCAGTGTTAATCAGTGAGACTCCCACAGGGTTCAGTGTTAATCACTGACACTCCCACAGGGTTCAGTGTTAATCAGTGAGACTCCCACAGGGTTTAGTGTTAATCAGTGAGACTCACACAGACTGAGGCTCCCACAGGGTTCAGTGTTAATCACTGAGACTCCCACAGGGTTCAGTGTTAATCAGTGAGACTCCCACAGGGTTCAGTGTTAATCACTGAGACTCCCACAGGGTTCAGTGTTAATCAGTGAGACTCCCACAGGGTTCAGTGTTAATCACTGAGACTCCCACAGGGTTCAGTGTTAATCACTGAGACTCCCATAGGGTTCAGTGTTAATCACTGAGACTCCCACAGGGTTCAGTGTTAATCAGTGAGACTCCCACAGGGTTCAGTGTTAATCACTGAGACTCCCACAGGGTTCAGTGTTAATCAGTGAGACTCCCACAGGGTTCAGTGTTAATCAGTGAGACTCCCACAGGGTTCAGTGTTAATCACTGAGACTCCCACAGGGTTCAGTGTTAATCACGGAGACTCCCACAGGGTTCAGTGTTAATCAGTGAGACTCCCACAGGGTTCAGTGTTAATCAGTGAGACTCCCACAGGGTTCAGTGTTAATCACTGAGACTCCCACAGGGTTCAGTGTTAATCAGTGAGACTCCCACAGGGTTCAGTGTTAATCAGTGAGACTCCCACAGGGTTCAGTGTTAATCACTGAGACTTACACAGGGTTCAGTGTTAATCACTGAGACTCCCATAGGGTTCAGTGTTATTCAGTGAGACTCCCACAGGGTTCAGTAATCACTGAGACTCCCACAGGGTTCAGTGTTAATCACTGAGACTCCCACAGGGTTCAGTGTTAATCAGTGAGACTCACAGAGCCAGACTATGGCTCCCACAGGGTTCATTGTTAATCACTGAGACTCACAGAGCCAGACTAAGGCTCCCACAGGGTTCAGTGTTGATCACTGAGACTCACACAGACAGACTAAGGCTCCCACAGGGTTCAGTGTTAATCACTGAGGCTCACAGAGCCAGACTAAGACTCCCACAGGGTTCAGTGTTAATCACTGAGACTCACAGAGCCAGACTGAGGCTCCCACAGGGTTCAGTGTTAATCACTGGGGAGACTCACAGAGCCAGACTAAGACTCCCACAGGGTTCAGTGTTAATCACTGAGACTCACAGAGCCAGACTAAGACTCCCACAGGGTTCAGTGTTAATCACCGAGGCTCACAGAGCCAGACTAAGGCTCCCACAGGGTTCAGTGTTAATCACTGAGACTCAGACAGACAGACTAAGGTTCCCACAGGGTTCAGTGTTAACCACTGAGACTCACAGAGCCAGACTAAGGTTCCCACAGGGTTCAGTGTTAATCACTGAGACTCCCACAGGGTTCAGTGTTAATCACTGAGACTTACACAGACTAAGGCTCCCACAGGGTTCAGTGTTAATCACTGAGACTCCCAGAGCCAGACTGAGGCTCCCACACGGTTCAGTGTTAATCACTGAGACTCCCAGAGACAGACTAAGGCTCCCACAGGGTTCAGTATTAATCACTGAGACTCCCACAGGGTTCAGTGTTAATCACTGAGACTCACACAGACAGACTAAGGCTCCCACAGGGTTCAGTGTTAATCACTGAGACTCACAGAACCAGACTGAGGCTCCCACAGGGTTCAGTGTTAATCACTGACTCACAGAGCTAGACTAAGACTCCCTCTCATAGGGTTCAGTGTTAATCACTGAGGCTCACACAGCCAGACTAAGGCTCCCACAGGGTTCAGTGTTAATCACTGAGGCTCACAGATCCAGACTAAGGCTCCCACAGGGTTCAGTGTTAATCAGCCAGACTCACAGAGCCAGACTAAGGCTCCCACAGGGTTCATTGTTAATCACTGAGACTCACAGAGCCAGACTAAGGCTCCCACAGGGTTCAGTGTTAATCACTGAGGCTCATAGAGCCAGACTAAGGCTCCCACAGGGTTCAGTGTTAATCAGCCAGACTCACAGAGCCAGACTAAGGCTCCCACAGGGTTCAGTGTTAATCACTGAGACTCACAGAGCCAGACTAAGGCTCCCACAGGGTTCAGTGTTAATCACTGAGGCTCATAGAGCCAGACTAAGGCTCCCACAGGGTTCAGTGTTAATCAGCCAGACTCACAGAGCCAGACTAAGGCTCCCACAGGGTTCAGTGTTAATGACTGAGACTCACAGAGCCAGACTAAGACTCCCACAGGGTTCAGTGTTAATCACTGAGACTCACAGAGCCAGACTAAGGCTCCCACAGGGTTCAGTGTTAATCAGCCAGACTCACAGAGCCAGACTAAGGCTCCCACAGGGTTCAGTGTTAATCACTGAGACTCACAGAGCCAGACTAAGGCTCCCACAGGGTTCAGTGTTAATCACTGAGGCTCATAGAGCCAGACTAAGGCTCCCACAGGGTTCAGTGTTAATCAGCCAGACTCACAGAGCCAGACTAAGGCTCCCACAGGGTTCAGTGTTAATGACTGAGACTCACAGAGCCAGACTAAGACTCCCACAGGGTTCAGTGTTAATCACTGAGGCTCACAGAGCCAGACTAAGGCTCCCACAGGGTTCAGTGTTAATCAGCCAGACTCACAGAGCCAGACTAAGGCTCCCACAGGGTTCAGTGTTAATGACTGAGACTCACAGAGCCAGACTAAGACTCCCACAGGGTTCAGTGTTAATCACTGAGGCTCACAGAGCCAGACTAAGGCTCCCACAGGGTTCAGTGTCTTTCCCCGCGTGTCTCCCCCCGTGTCTCTCCCCCCGTGTCTCTCCCCTGTGTCTCACCCCCGTGTCTCTCCCCCCGTGTCTCTCCCTCTGTGTCTCCCCCCCGTGTCTCCCCCCCGTGTCTCTCCCCCGTGTCTCCCTCCGTGTCTCTCCCTCCGTGTCTCTCCCCCATGTCTCTCTCCCCGTGTCTCTCCCCCCGTGTCTCTCCGTCCATGTCTCTCCCTCCGTGTCTCTCCCCCATGTCTCTCCCGTGTCTCTCCCCCCGTATCTCTCTCCCCGTGTCTCCCCCCCGTGTCTCTCCCCCCGTGTCTCTCCCCCCGTGTCTCTCTCCCCGTGTCTCTCCCCCCGTATCTCTCTCCCCGTGTCTCCCCCCCGTGTCTCTCCCCCCGTGTCTCTCCCCCCGTGTCTCTCCCCCGTGTCTCCCCCCCCGTGTCTCTCCCCCCGTGTCTCTCCGCCCATGTCTCTCCCTCCGTGTCTCTCCCCCGTGTCTCTCCCCGTGTCTCCCCCCCATGTCTCTCCCCGTGTCTTCCCCCGTGTCTCCTTCCCCGTGTCTCCCCCGTGTCTCCCCCCCGTGTCTTCCCCCGTGTCTCCTTCCCCGTGTCTCTTCCCCCGTCTCTCCCCCCCCGTCTCTCCCCCCCCGTGTCTCTCCCCCCGTGTCTCCCCCCCGTGTCTCCCCCCCGTGTCTCCCCCCGTGTCTCTCTCCCCGTGTCTCCCCCCCGTGTCTCTCTCCCCGTGTCTCCCCGTGTCTCCCCCCCGTGTCTCCCCCCCGTGTCTCCCCCCGTGTCTCTCTCCCCGTGTCTCCCCCCCGTGTCTCTCTCCCCGTGTCTCCCCCGTGTCTCCCCCGTGTCTCCCCCGTGTCTCTCCCCCGTGTCTCTCCCTCCGTGTATCTCCCCCCGTGTCTCCCCCGTGTCTCCCCCATGTCTCTCCCCCGTGTCTCTCCCCCCGTGTCTCTCCCCCCGTGTCTCTCCCCCCGCGTCTCCCCCCCGTGTCTCCCCCGTGTCTCCCCCGTGTCTCTCCCCCATGTCTCTCCCCCCGTGTCTCTCCCCCCGTGTCTCTCCCCCACGTGTCTCTCCCCCCGTGTCTCTCCCCCCGTGTCTCTCCCCCCGTGTCTCTCCCCCCGTGTCTCTCCCCCCGTGTCTCCCCCCCGTGTCTCTCTCCCCCCGTGTCTCTCCCCCCGTGTCTCCCACGTGTCTCTCCCCCCGTGTCTCTCCCCCCCGTGTCTCTCTCCCCCCGTGTCTCTCCCCCGTGTCTCCCCCGTGTCTCCCCCCGTGTCTCTCCCCCACGTGTCTCTACCCCCGTGTCTCTCTCCCCGTGTCTCTCCCCCGTGTCTCCCCCGTGTCTCCCCCGTGTCTCCCCCCGTGTCTCTCCCCCTGTGTCTCTCCCCCGTGTCTCTCCCCGTGTCTCTCCCCCCGTGTCTCTCCCCCGTGTCTCTCCCCCGTGTCTTTCCCCCGTGTCTCTCCCCCGTGTCTCTCCCCCCCTGTCTCTCCCCGTGTCTCTCCCCGGGTGTCTCTCCCCCATGTCTCTCCCCCCGTGTCTCTCCCCCACGTGTCTCTCCCCCCCGTGTCTCTCTCCCCGTGTCTCCCCCGTGTCTCCCCCCCGTGTCTCCCCCCCGTGTCTCCCCCCCCGTGTCTCTCTCCCCGTGTCTCTCCCCCGTGTCTCTCCCCCCGTGTCTCCCACGTGTCTCTCCCCCCGTGTCTCTCCCCCACGTGTCTCTCTCCCCCGTGTCTCCCCCCGTGTCTCGCCCCGTGTCTCGCCCCGTGTCTGCCCCGTGTCTCGCCCCGTGTCTCTCCCCGGGTGTCTCTCCCCCATGTCTCTCCCCCCGTGTCTCCCCCACATGTCTCTCCCCCCCGTGTCTCTCTCCCCGTGTCTCGCCCCGTGTCTCTCCCCCCGTGTCTCCCCCGTGTCTCCCCTGTGTCTCCCCCGTGTCTCGCCCCGTGTCTCCCCACTAGAGGTCTCACCGTTTCGCGGTGTTTCTGAGAAGCGTCTCCTGGCACTCCTCAAGAGCCCCGGGGTCGTCCGCGAGCTGAGACACGGCGGGGGAGACACGCGGAGACACGCGGAGACGCGCGGAGACGCGCGGAGGGACACGGAGACACGCAGAGACACGGAGAGACACGGAGAGACACGGAGGGACAGGGAGGCGTTGTACACGCGGGGAGAGGTCACAGACACCTTCACGCTCATCCTGCAGGTGACTCGCACGCAGAGACACGGAGAGACACACGCAGAGACACGGAGATACGCAGAGAGACGCAGAGACACGGAGAGACACGGAGAGACACAGAGACACACACAGAGATACTCACACACACAGAACACTCACACACAGAGACACACACGCGGAGACATGCAGAGACACCGAGAGACACACGGAGAGACACGGAGAGACACGGAGAGACACGGAGAGACACGGAGAGACACGGAGAGACACGGAGGGACAGGGAGGCGTTGTACACGCGGGGAGAGGTCACGGACACCTTCACGCTTATCCTGCAGGTGACTCGCACGCAGAGACACGGAGAGACACACGGAGACACACGCAGAGACACGTGGAGACATGCAGAGACACGGAGACACACGCAGAGACACGGAGACACACGCAGAGACACGGAGAGACACGGAGAGACACGCAGAGACACGCAGAGACACGCAGAGACACGGAGACACACACACAGAGACACGCAGAGAGACATGCAGAGACACACGCAGAGACACGCAGAGACACGGAGAGACACGGAGAGAGACGCAGAGAGACGCAGAGACACACACAGAGACACACACAGAGACACACGCAGAGACACACGCAGAGACACACACAGAGACACACGCAGAGACACACACAGAGACACACGCAGAGACACGGAGACACGGAGAGACACACAGAGACACGGAGACACACGCAGAGACATGGAGACACGCAGAGACACGCAGAGACACGGAGACAGAGAGAGAGACAGGGAGAGACACACAGAGAGACACAGAGAGACAGAGAGAGACACAGAGACACACAGAGAGACACAGAGAGACACGGAGAAACGGATAGACACAGAGATACAGAGACGCACAGAGAGATAGAGAGACAAAGAGAGACACAGGAAGACACAGACACAGGGAGACACAGAGACACAGGGAGACAAAGAGACACACAGAGAGACGGACAGACACAGAGATACAGAGATACAGAGAGACACACAGAGAGACACACAGAGACACGGAGAGACAGAGAGACAGAGACACTCACACAGAGACACTCACACACACAGAGACACACAGACACACACACAGACACACACAGAGACACTCACACACACAGAGACACACACACAGAGACACACAGGAAGACACAGAGAGACAGAGACACACAGAGAGACACAGGGAGACAGAGGGACAGAGAGACAGAGACGCAGAGAGACACGGAGAGACACAGAGAGACACAGAGACACACGGAGAGACACGGAGAGACACGGAGAGACAGAGAGAGAGACACGGAGAGACAGAGACAGAGAGACAGAGACACAGGAAGACACACAGAGACACAGAGAGACACAGGGAGACACAGAGAGACACAGGGAGACACAGAGAGACACAGAGAGACACAGGGAGACACAGGGAGACACAGAGAGACACAGAGACACAGAGAGACACAGGGAGACACAGGGAGACACAGAGAGACACAGGGAGACACAGGGAGACACAGAGAGACACAGAGAGACACAGGGAGACACAGAGAGACACAGAGAGACACAGGGAGACACAGAGAGACACAGAGAGACACAGAGACACAGAGAGACAGAGACACAGAGAGACACAGGGAGACACAGGGAGACACAGAGAGATACAGGGAGACACAGAGAGACACAGAGAGACACAGGGAGACACAGGGAGACACAGGGAGACACACGGAGACACAGGGAGACACACAGAGACACAGAGATACAGAGACACAGAGAGACACAGAGATACACAGAGACACAGGGAGACACAGAGAGACACAGGGAGACACAGGGAGACACAGAGACAGAGAGACACAGAGAGACACAGGGAGACACAGGGAGACACAGAGAGACACAGAGAGACACAGAGAGACACGGGAAGACACAGAGAGACACAGAGAGACACAGGAAGACACAGAGAGACACAGAGAGACACAGGGAGACACAGGAAGTCACAGAGAGACACACAGAGACACAGAGAGACACAGGGAGACACAGAGAGACACAGAGAGACAGAGACACAGAGAGACACAGAGAGACACAGGGAGACACAGAGAGACACAGAGAGACAGAGACACAGAGAGACACAGAGAGACACAGAGAGACAC
Organism: Petromyzon marinus; assembly: GCF_048934315.1. NCBI lineage: Eukaryota > Metazoa > Chordata > Hyperoartia > Petromyzontiformes > Petromyzontidae > Petromyzon > Petromyzon marinus. The sequence goes on along the minus strand of NW_027423698.1, from coordinate 270,537 downwards.
AGAGAGACAGAGACACAGAGAGACACAGAGAGACACAGAGAGACACAGGGAGACACAGAGAGACACAGAGAGACAGAGACACAGAGAGACACAGAGAGACAGAGACACAGGGAGACACAGAGAGACACAGGGAGACACAGAGAGACACAGAGACACAGAGAGACACAGGGAGACACAGAGAGACACAGAGACACAGAGAGACACAGGGAGACACAGGGAGACACAGAGAGACACAGGGAGACACAGGGAGACACAGAGAGACACAGAGAGACACAGGGAGACACAGAGAGACACAGAGAGACACAGGGAGACACAGAGAGACACAGAGACACAGAGAGACAGAGACACAGAGAGACACAGGGAGACACAGGGAGACACAGAGAGATACAGGGAGACACAGAGAGACACAGAGAGACACAGGGAGACACAGGGAGACACAGGGAGACACAGGGAGACACACAGAGACACAGAGATACAGAGACACAGAGAGACACAGAGACACACAGAGACACAGGGAGACACAGAGAGACACAGGGAGACACAGGGAGACACAGAGACAGAGAGACACAGAGAGACACAGGGAGACACAGGGAGACACAGAGAGACACAGAGAGACACGGGAAGACACAGAGAGACACAGAGAGACACAGGAAGACACAGAGAGACACAGAGAGACACAGGGAGACACAGGAAGTCACAGAGAGACACACAGAGACACAGAGAGACACAGGGAGACACAGAGAGACACAGAGAGACAGAGACACAGAGAGACACAGAGAGACACAGGGAGACACAGAGAGACACAGAGAGACAGAGACACAGAGAGACACAGAGAGACACAGAGAGACAGAGACACAGAGAGACACATGGAGACACAGAGAGACACAGAGAGACACAGAGAGACACAGGGAGACACAGAGAGACACAGAGAGACAGAGACACAGAGAGACACAGAGAGACAGAGACACAGGGAGACACAGAGAGACACAGGGAGACACAGAGAGACACAGAGACACAGAGAGACACAGAGAGACACAGAGAGACACAGAGAGACAGAGACACAGAGAGACACAGAGAGACAGAGACACAGAGAGACACAGAGAGACACAGAGAGACACAGGGAGACACAGAGAGACAGAGACACAGAGAGACACAGGGAGACACAGAGAGACACAGAGAGACACAGAGAGACAGAGACACAGAGAGACACAGAGAGACACAGAGAGACACAGAGAGACAGAGACACAGGGAGACACAGGGAGACACAGAGAGACACAGGGAGACACAGAGAGACACAGAAAGACACAGAGACAAAGACACAGAGAGACACAGGGAGACACAGAGAGACACAGAGAGACACAGGGAGACACAGGGAGACACAGAGAGACACAGAGACACAGAGAGACACAGGGAGACACAGGGAGACACAGAGAGACACAGGGAGACACAGGGAGACACAGAGAGACACAGAGAGACACAGGGAGACACAGAGAGACACAGAGAGACACAGGGAGACACAGAGAGACACAGAGAGACACAGAGACACAGAGAGACAGAGACACAGAGAGACACAGGGAGACACAGGGAGACACAGAGAGATACAGGGAGACACAGAGAGACACAGAGAGACACAGGGAGACACAGGGAGACACAGGGAGACACACGGAGACACAGGGAGACACAGGGAGACACACAGAGACACAGAGATACAGAGACACAGAGAGACACAGAGACACACAGAGACACAGGGAGACACAGAGAGACACAGGGAGACACAGGGAGACACAGAGACAGAGAGACACAGAGAGACACAGGGAGACACAGGGAGACACAGAGAGACACAGAGAGACACAGAGAGACACGGGAAGACACAGAGAGACACAGAGAGACACAGGAAGACACAGAGAGACACAGAGAGACACAGGGAGACACAGGAAGTCACAGAGAGACACACAGAGACACAGAGAGACACAGGGAGACACAGAGAGACACAGAGAGACAGAGACACAGAGAGACACAGAGAGACACAGGGAGACACAGAGAGACACAGAGACAGAGACACAGAGAGACACAGAGAGACACAGAGAGACACAGAGAGACAGAGACACAGAGAGACACATGGAGACACAGAGAGACACAGAGAGACACAGAGAGACACAGGGAGACACAGAGAGACACAGAGAGACAGAGACACAGAGAGACACAGAGAGACAGAGACACAGGGAGACACAGAGAGACACAGGGAGACACAGAGAGACACAGAGACACAGAGAGACACAGGGAGACACAGGGAGACACAGAGAGACACAGAGACACAGAGAGACACAGGGAGACACAGGGAGACACAGAGAGACACAGGGAGACACAGGGAGACACAGAGAGACACAGAGAGACACAGGGAGACACAGAGAGACACAGAGAGACACAGGGAGACACAGAGAGACACAGAGACACAGAGAGACAGAGACACAGAGAGACACAGGGAGACACAGGGAGACACAGAGAGATACAGGGAGACACAGAGAGACACAGAGAGACACAGGGAGACACAGGGAGACACAGGGAGACACAGGGAGACACAGAGATACAGAGACACAGAGAGACACAGAGACACACAGAGACACAGGGAGACACAGAGAGACACAGGGAGACACAGGGAGACACAGAGACAGAGAGACACAGAGAGACACAGGGAGACACAGGGAGACACAGAGAGACACAGAGAGACACGGGAAGACACAGAGAGACACAGAGAGACACAGGAAGACACAGAGAGACACAGAGAGACACAGGGAGACACAGGAAGTCACAGAGAGACACACAGAGACACAGAGAGACACAGGGAGACACAGAGAGACACAGAGAGACAGAGACACAGAGAGACACAGAGAGACACAGGGAGACACAGAGAGACACAGAGAGACAGAGACACAGAGAGACACAGAGAGACACAGAGAGACAGAGACACAGAGAGACACATGGAGACACAGAGAGACACAGAGAGACACAGAGAGACACAGGGAGACACAGAGAGACACAGAGAGACAGAGACACAGAGAGACACAGAGAGACAGAGACACAGGGAGACACAGAGAGACACAGAGAGACAGAGACACAGAGAGACACAGAGAGACAGAGACACAGAGAGACACAGAGAGACACAGAGAGACACAGGGAGACACAGAGAGATAGAGACACAGAGAGACACAGGGAGACACAGAGAGACACAGAGAGACAGAGACACAGAGAGACACAGAGAGACACAGAGAGACACAGAGAGACAGAGACACAGAGAGACACAGGGAGACACAGAGAGACACAGAGAGACAGAGAGAGACACAGAGACAGAGACACAGAGAGACAGAGACACAGAGAGACACATAGAGACAGAGACACAGGGAGACACAGGGAGACACAGAGAGACACAGGGAGACACAGAGAGACACAGAAAGACACAGAGACAAAGACACAGGGAGACACAGGGAGACACAGAGACAGAGAGACACAGAGACAGAGACACAGAGAGACACAGAGACAGAGACACAGAGACACAGAGAGACACAGAGACAGAGAGACACAGAGAGACACAGAGACAGAGACACAGAGAGACGCAGAGAGACACAGACAGAGAGACACAGAGAGACACAGAGACACAGAGAGACAGAGACCATGCCCACTTCTCTGTCCCAACCCGTGACGCCCCCCCCTGTGCCCCACCCCTCCCCCCCTGCCCCCTGACCCCTGCCCCCTGACCCCTGCCCCCTGCCCCCTGACCCCTGCCCCCAGGGCAGCGTGGAGGTGGTTGTGGGCCGTGAGGCGGTGACTTTTGAGAGCTCCACCTTCACCTTCTATGGCGTGCCAGCACTCACCACTCACCACTCACCAGCTGGTGAGTGGTGAGTGGTGATACACTCACCACTCACTCACCACTCACCCACTCACTCACCACTCACTCACTCACCCACCACTCACCCACTCACTCACCCACTCACTCACCCACTCACCCACTCACCACTCACTCACTCACCCACTCACTCACTCACTACTCACCAGCTGGTGAGTGGTGAGTGGTGGTACACTCACCACTCACTCACCCACTCACTCACCACTCACTCACTCACCACTCACTCACTCACTCACCCACTCACTCACCCACTCACCCACTCACCACTCACTCACTCACCCACTCACTCACTCACTACTCACCAGCTGGTGAGTGGTGAGTGGTGGTACACTCACCACTCACTCACCCACTCATTCACCCACTCACTCACTCACCACTCACTCACTCACCCACTCACTCACCACTCACCACTCACTCACCCGCTCACTCACTCACCCACTCACTCACCACTCACTCACCCACTCACTCACCCACTCACTCACCACTCACCACTCACCAGCTGGTGAGTGGTGAGTGGTGGTACACTCACCACTCACTCACTCACTCACCCACTCACTCACCCATTCACTCACCCACTCACTCACCACTCACCACTCACCAGCTGGTGAGTGGTGAGTGGTGGTACACTCACCACTCACTCACCACTCACCCACTCACTCACCACTCACTCACCCACTCACTCACCACTCACCACTCACCAGCTGGTGAGTGGTGAGTGGTGATACACTCACCACTCACTCACCCACTCACTCACTCACCACTCACTCACTCACTCACCCACTCACTCACTCATCACTCACCCACTCACCAACACCACTCACCACTCACCAGCTGGTGAGTGGTGAGTGGTGGTACACTCACCACTCACTCACCCACTCACTCACTCACTCATCACTCACTCACCCACCACTCACCCACTCACTCACCACTCACTCACCACTCACTCACCCACTCACCCACTCACTCACCACTCACTCACCCACCACTCACCCACTCACTCACCACTCACCAGCTGGTGAGTGGTGAGTGGTGGTACACTCACCACTCACCCACTCACTCACCACTCACTCACTCACCCACTCACTCACCCATTCACTCACCCATTCACTCACCCACTCACTCACTCACTACTCACCAGCTGGTGAGTGGTGAGTGGTGGTACACTCACCACTCACTCACCCACTCACTCACCACTCACCAGCTGGTGAGTGGTGAGTGGTGATACACTCACCACTCACTCACCCACTCACCCACTCACTCACCACTCACTCACTCACCCACCACTCACCCACTCACTCACCACTCACCAGCTGGTGAGTGGTGAGTGGTGGTACACTCACCACTCACTCACCCACTCACCCACTCACTCACCACTCACTCACTCACTCACCACTCACCCACTCACTCACCACTCACCAGCTGGTGAGTGGTGAGTGGTGAGTGCTGGTACACTCACCACTCACTCACTCACCCACTCACTCACTCACCACTCACTCACTCACTCACCACTCACTCACCACTCACTCACCCACTCACTCACCCACTCACTCACCCACTCACCACTCACTCACTCACCACTCACTCACTCACTCACCACTCACTCACCACTCACTCACCCACTCACTCACCCACTCACTCACCCACTCACCACTCACTCACTCACCCACTCACTCACCACTCACCAGCTGGTGAGTGGTGAGTGGTGAGTGCTGGTACACTCACCACTCACCCACTCCCTCACCCACTCACTCACTCACTCACCAGCTGGTGAGTGGTGAGTGGTGGTACACTCACCACTCACCCACTCCCTCACTCACTCACCCACTCACTCACCACTCACTCACCCGCTCACTCACTCACCCACTCACTCACCACTCACTCACCCGCTCACTCACCACTCACTCACCCACTCACTCACCCACCCACTCACTCACTCACTCACCACTCACTCACCCACTCACTCACCACTCACTCGCTCACCACTCACTCACCACTCACTCACCCGCTCACTCACCACTCACTCACCCACTCACTCACCCACCCACTCACTCACTCACTCACCACTCACTCACTCACCCACCACTCACCCACTCACTCACCACTCACCAGCTGGTGAGTGGTGAGTGGTGGTACACTCACCACTCACTCACCCACTCACCCACTCACTCACCACTCACTCACTCACTCACCACTCACCCACTCACTCACCCACTCACTCACCACTCACTTACCCACTCACTCACCCACTCACCACTCACTCACCCACTCACTCACCCACTTACTCACCACTCACTCACCCACTCACTCACTCACTCACCCACTCACCCACTCACCCACTCACTCACCCACTCACCACTCACTCACTCACCCACTCACTCACTCACTCACCCACTCACTCACTCACCCACTCAGCCACTCACTCACTCACCCACTCACTCACCCACTCACCACTCACGCACTCACTCACTCACCCACTCACTCACCACTCACCACTCACCAGCTGGTGAGTGGTGGTACACTCACCACTCACTCACCCACTCACTCACTCACCACTCACTCACCCACTCACTCACTCACCACTCACTCACCCACTCACCACTCACTCACCACTCACTCACCCACTCACTCACCCACTCACTCACTCACCACTCACTCACCACTCACTCACTCACTCACCCACTCACTCACTCACCACTCACTCACCACTCACTCACCACTCACTCACTCACTCACCCACTCACTCACCACTCACCACTCACCAGCTGGTGAGTGGTGAGTGGTGGTACACTCACCACTCACTCACCACTCACTCACTCACTCACCACTCACTCACCACTCACCCACTCACTCACCACTCACCACTCACCAGCTGGTGAGTGGTGAGTGGTGGTACACTCACCACTCACTCACCCACTCACTCACTCACCACTCACTCACTCACTCACCACTCACTCACCCACTCACTCACCACTCACTCACCCACTCACTCACTCACCCACTCACTCACTCACTCACCACTCACTCACCCACTCACTCACTCACTCACCCACTCACTCACCCACTCACTCACTCACCACTCACTCACCCACCACTCACCACTCACCAGCTGGTGAGTGGTGAGTGGTGGTACACTCACCACTCACTCACCCACTCACTCACTCACTCACCACTCACTCACCCACCCACTCACCACTCACTCACCCACCCACTCACTCACCACTCACTCACCCACTCACTCACCCACTCACTCACCCACCACTCACTCACTCACCCACTCACCCACCACTCACTCACTCACCCACTCACTCACCCACCCACTCACTCACCCACCCACTCACTCACCCACTCACTCACCCACTCACTCACACACTCACTCACTCACTCACCCACTCACTCACCCACTCACTCACTCACCCACACACTCACCCACTCACTCACTCACTCACCCACTCACTCACTCACTCACCCACACACTCACCCACTCACTCACTCACCTACCCACTCACCCACTCACTCACACACTCACTCACCCACACACTCACCCACTCACTCACTCACTCACCCACTCACTCACCACTCACTCACTCACCACTCACTCACCCACTCACCACTCACCAGCTGGTGAGTGGTGAGTGGTGGTACACTCACCACTCACTCACCCGCTCACTCACCCACTCACTCACTCATCACTCACTCACTCACTCACCCACTCACTCACTCATCACTCACCCACTCACCAACACCACTCACCACTCACCAGCTGGTGAGTGGTGAGTGGTGGTACACTCACCACTCACTCACCCACTCACTCACTCACTCATCACTCACTCACCCACCACTCACCCACTCACTCACCACTCACTCACCACTCACTCACCCACTCACCCACTCACTCACCACTCACTCACCCACCACTCACCCACTCACTCACCACTCACCAGCTGGTGAGTGGTGAGTGGTGGTACACTCACCACTCACCCACTCACTCACCACTCACTCACTCACCCACTCACTCACCCATTCACTCACCCATTCACTCACCCACTCACTCACTCACTACTCACCAGCTGGTGAGTGGTGAGTGGTGGTACACTCACCACTCACTCACCCACTCACTCACCACTCACCAGCTGGTGAGTGGTGAGTGGTGATACACTCACCACTCACTCACCCACTCACCCACTCACTCACCACTCACTCACTCACCCACCACTCACCCACTCACTCACCACTCACCAGCTGGTGAGTGGTGAGTGGTGGTACACTCACCACTCACTCACCCACTCACCCACTCACTCACCACTCACTCACTCACTCACCACTCACCCACTCACTCACCACTCACCAGCTGGTGAGTGGTGAGTGGTGAGTGCTGGTACACTCACCACTCACTCACTCACCCACTCACTCACTCACCACTCACTCACTCACTCACCACTCACTCACCACTCACTCACCCACTCACTCACCCACTCACTCACCCACTCACCACTCACTCACTCACCACTCACTCACTCACTCACCACTCACTCACCACTCACTCACCCACTCACTCACCCACTCACTCACCCACTCACCACTCACTCACTCACCCACTCACTCACCACTCACCAGCTGGTGAGTGGTGAGTGGTGAGTGCTGGTACACTCACCACTCACCCACTCCCTCACCCACTCACTCACTCACTCACCAGCTGGTGAGTGGTGAGTGGTGGTACACTCACCACTCACCCACTCCCTCACTCACTCACCCACTCACTCACCACTCACCACTCACTCACCCGCTCACTCACTCACCCACTCACTCACCACTCACTCACCCGCTCACTCACCACTCACTCACCCACTCACTCACCCACCCACTCACTCACTCACTCACCACTCACTCACCCACTCACTCACCACTCACTCGCTCACCACTCACTCACCACTCACTCACCCGCTCACTCACCACTCACTCACCCACTCACTCACCCACCCACTCACTCACTCACTCACCACTCACTCACTCACCCACCACTCACCCACTCACTCACCACTCACCAGCTGGTGAGTGGTGAGTGGTGGTACACTCACCACTCACTCACCCACTCACCCACTCACTCACCACTCACTCACTCACTCACCACTCACCCACTCACTCACCCACTCACTCACCACTCACTTACCCACTCACTCACCCACTCACCACTCACTCACCCACTCACTCACCCACTTACTCACCACTCACTCACCCACTCACTCACTCACTCACCCACTCACCCACTCACCCACTCACTCACCCACTCACCACTCACTCACTCACCCACTCACTCACTCACTCACCCACTCACTCACTCACCCACTCAGCCACTCACTCACTCACCCACTCACTCACCCACTCACCACTCACGCACTCACTCACTCACCCACTCACTCACCACTCACCACTCACCAGCTGGTGAGTGGTGGTACACTCACCACTCACTCACCCACTCACTCACTCACCACTCACTCACCCACTCACTCACTCACCACTCACTCACCCACTCACCACTCACTCACCACTCACTCACCCACTCACTCACCCACTCACCACTCACTCACTCACTCACCACTCACTCACCACTCACTCACCACTCACTCACTCACTCACCCACTCACTCACCACTCACCACTCACCAGCTGGTGAGTGGTGAGTGGTGGTACACTCACCACTCACTCACCACTCACTCACTCACTCACCACTCACCACTCACTCACCACTCACCCACTCACTCACCACTCACCACTCACCAGCTGGTGAGTGGTGAGTGGTGGTACACTCACCACTCACTCACCCACTCACTCACTCACCACTCACTCACTCACTCACCACTCACTCACCCACTCACTCACCACTCACTCACCCACTCACTCACTCACCCACTCACTCACTCACTCACCACTCACTCACCCACTCACTCACTCACTCACCCACTCACTCACCCACTCACTCACTCACCACTCACTCACCCACCACTCACCACTCACCAGCTGGTGAGTGGTGAGTGGTGGTACACTCACCACTCACTCACCCACTCACTCACTCACTCACCACTCACTCACCCACCCACTCACCACTCACTCACCCACCCACTCACTCACCACTCACTCACCCACTCACTCACCCACTCACTCACCCACCACTCACTCACTCACCCACTCACCCACCACTCACTCACTCACCCACTCACTCACCCACCCACTCACTCACCCACCCACTCACTCACCCACTCACTCACCCACTCACTCACACACTCACTCACTCACTCACCCACTCACTCACCCACTCACTCACTCACCCACACACTCACCCACTCACTCACTCACTCACCCACTCACTCACTCACTCACCCACACACTCACCCACTCACTCACTCACCTACCCACTCACCCACTCACTCACACACTCACTCACCCACACACTCACCCACTCACTCACTCACTCACCCACTCACTCACCACTCACTCACTCACCACTCACTCACCCACTCACCACTCACCAGCTGGTGAGTGGTGAGTGGTGGTACACTCACCACTCACTCACCCGCTCACTCACCCACTCACTCACTCATCACTCACTCACTCACTCACCCACTCACCCATTCACTCACCCATTCACTCACCCACTCACTCACTCACTCACCACTCACCAGCTGGTGAGTGGTGAGTGGTGGTACACTCACCACTCACTCACCACTCACTCACCACTCACTCACTCACCACTCACTCGCTCACTCACTCACTCACCACTCACTCACCCACTCACTCACCACTCACTCACTCACTCACCACTCACTCACCACTCACTCACCCACTCACTCACCCACTCACTCACCCACTCACCACTCACTCACTCACCACTCACTCACTCACTCACCACTCACTCACCACTCACTCACCCACTCACTCACCCACTCACTCACCCACTCACCACTCACTCACTCACCCACTCACTCACCACTCACCAGCTGGTGAGTGGTGAGTGGTGAGTGCTGGTACACTCACCACTCACCCACTCCCTCACCCACTCACTCACTCACTCACCAGCTGGTGAGTGGTGAGTGGTGGTACACTCACCACTCACCCACTCCCTCACTCACTCACCCACTCACTCACCACTCACCACTCACTCACCCGCTCACTCACTCACCCACTCACTCACCACTCACTCACCCGCTCACTCACCACTCACTCACCCACTCACTCACCCACCCACTCACTCACTCACTCACCACTCACTCACCCACTCACTCACCACTCACTCGCTCACCACTCACTCACCACTCACTCACCCGCTCACTCACCACTCACTCACCCACTCACTCACCCACCCACTCACTCACTCACTCACCACTCACTCACTCACCCACCACTCACCCACTCACTCACCACTCACCAGCTGGTGAGTGGTGAGTGGTGGTACACTCACCACTCACTCACCCACTCACCCACTCACTCACCACTCACTCACTCACTCACCACTCACCCACTCACTCACCCACTCACTCACCACTCACTTACCCACTCACTCACCCACTCACCACTCACTCACCCACTCACTCACCCACTTACTCACCACTCACTCACCCACTCACTCACTCACTCACCCACTCACCCACTCACCCACTCACTCACCCACTCACCACTCACTCACTCACCCACTCACTCACTCACTCACCCACTCACTCACTCACCCACTCAGCCACTCACTCACTCACCCACTCACTCACCCACTCACCACTCACGCACTCACTCACTCACCCACTCACTCACCACTCACCACTCACCAGCTGGTGAGTGGTGGTACACTCACCACTCACTCACCCACTCACTCACTCACCACTCACTCACCCACTCACTCACTCACCACTCACTCACCCACTCACCACTCACTCACCACTCACTCACCCACTCACTCACCCACTCACCACTCACTCACTCACTCACCACTCACTCACCACTCACTCACTCACTCACCCACTCACTCACTCACCACTCACTCACCACTCACTCACCACTCACTCACTCACTCACCCACTCACTCACCACTCACCACTCACCACTCACTCACTCACTCACCACTCACCACTCACTCACCACTCACTCACTCACTCACCACTCACCACTCACTCACCACTCACCCACTCACTCACCACTCACCACTCACCAGCTGGTGAGTGGTGAGTGGTGGTACACTCACCACTCACTCACCCACTCACTCACTCACCACTCACTCACTCACTCACCACTCACTCACCCACTCACTCACCACTCACTCACCCACTCACTCACTCACCCACTCACTCACTCACTCACCACTCACTCACCCACTCACTCACTCACTCACCCACTCACTCACCCACTCACTCACTCACCACTCACTCACCCACCACTCACCACTCACCAGCTGGTGAGTGGTGAGTGGTGGTACACTCACCACTCACTCACCCACTCACTCACTCACTCACCACTCACTCACCCACCCACTCACCACTCACTCACCCACCCACTCACTCACCACTCACTCACCCACTCACTCACCCACTCACTCACCCACCACTCACTCACTCACCCACTCACCCACCACTCACTCACTCACCCACTCACTCACCCACCCACTCACTCACCCACCCACTCACTCACCCACTCACTCACCCACTCACTCACACACTCACTCACTCACTCACCCACTCACTCACCCACTCACTCACTCACCCACACACTCACCCACTCACTCACTCACTCACCCACTCACTCACTCACTCACCCACACACTCACCCACTCACTCACTCACCTACCCACTCACCCACTCACTCACACACTCACTCACCCACACACTCACCCACTCACTCACTCACTCACCCACTCACTCACCACTCACTCACTCACCACTCACTCACCCACTCACCACTCACCAGCTGGTGAGTGGTGAGTGGTGGTACACTCACCACTCACTCACCCGCTCACTCACCCACTCACTCACTCATCACTCACTCACTCACTCACCCACTCACCCATTCACTCACCCATTCACTCACCCACTCACTCACTCACTCACCACTCACCAGCTGGTGAGTGGTGAGTGGTGGTACACTCACCACTCACTCACCACTCACTCACCACTCACTCACTCACCACTCACTCGCTCACTCACTCACTCACCACTCACCACTCACTCACCCACTCACTCACCCACTCACTCACTCACTCACCCGCTCACTCACCCACTCACTCACTCACCCACTCACTCACCACTCACTCACCCACCCACTCACCCACTCACTCACTCACTCACCACTCACTCACCCGCTCACTCACTCACCCACTCACCCACTCACTCACTCACCCGCTCACTCACTCACTCACCACTCACTCACCACTCACTCACCCACTCACTCACTCACCCACTCACTCACTCACCACTCACCACTCACCCACCCACTCACCCGCTCAACCACCCACTCACCCACTCACTCACTCACCCACTCACTCACCACTCACTTACCCACTCACTCACCCACTCACCACTCACTCACCCACTCACTCACCCACTTACTCACCACTCACTCACCCACTCACTCACTCACTCACCCACTCACCCACTCACCCACTCACTCACCCACTCACCACTCACTCACTCACCCACTCACTCACTCACCCACTCACTCACTCACCCACTCAGCCACTCACTCACTCACCCACTCACTCACCCACTCACCACTCACGCACTCACTCACTCACCCACTCACTCACCACTCACCACTCACCAGCGGGTGAGTGGTGGTACACTCACCACTCACTCACCCACTCACTCACTCACCACTCACTCACCCACTCACCACTCACTCACCCACTCACCACTCACTCACCCGCTCACTCACCACTCACTCACCCACTCACTCACCCACTCACCCACTCACTCACCACTCACCAGCTGGTGAGTGGTGAGTGGTGGTACACTCACCACTCACTCACCCGCTCACTCACCCACTCACTCACTCACCACTCACTCACCCGCTCACTCACCCGCTCACTCACCCGCTCACTCACCCACTCACCCACTCACTCACTCACCCACTCACTCACCACTCACCACTCACCAGTTGGTGAGTGGTGAGTGGTGAGTGCTGGTACACTCACCACTCACCCACTCCCTCACCCACTCACTCACTCACCAGCTGGTGAGTGGTGAGTGGTGGTACACTCACCACTCACTCACCCACTCACTCACACGCTCACTCACTCACCACTCACTCACTCACCCACTCACTCACCACTCACCACTCACTCACCCGCTCACTCACTCACCCACTCACTCACCACTCACTCACCCGCTCACTCACCACTCACTCACCCACTCACTCACCCACCCACTCACTCACTCACTCACCACTCACTCACTCACCCACTCACTCACCACTCACTCACTCACCACTCACTCACCACTCACCAGCTGGTGAGTGGTGAGTGGTGGTACACTCACCACTCACTCACCCACTCACTCACTCACTCACCACTCACTCACCCACCCACCCACTCACCACTCACTCACCCACCCACTCACTCACCACTCACTCACCCACTCACTCACTCACCACTCACTCACCCACTCACTCACTCACCCACTCACTCACCCACTCACCCATTCACTCACCCATTCACTCACCCACTCACTCACTCACTCACCACTCACCAGCTGGTGAGTGGTGAGTGGTGGTACACTCACCACTCACTCACCACTCACTCACTCACCACTCACTCGCTCACTCACTCACTCACCACTCACTCACCCACTCACTCACCCACTCACTCACTCACTCACCCGCTCACTCACCCACTCACTCACTCACTCACCCACTCACTCACCACTCACTCACCCACCCACTCACCCACTCACTCACTCACTCACCACTCACTCACCCGCTCACTCACTCACCCACTCACCCACTCACCCACTCACTCACTCACCCGCTCACTCACTCACTCACCACTCACTCACCACTCACTCACCCACTCACTCACTCACCACTCACCACTCACTCACCCACTCACTCACTCACCACTCACTCACCACTCACTCACCCACCCACTCACCCGCTCACCCACCCACTCACCCACTCACTCACTCACCCACCACTCACTCACCCACTCACTCACCACTCACTTACCCACTCACTCACCCACTCACCACTCACCCATTCACTCACCCACTTACTCACCACTCACTCACCCACTCACTCACCCACTCACTCACTCACTCACCCACTCACCCACTCACCCACTCACTCACCCACTCACCACTCACTCACTCACCCACTCACTCACTCACTCACCCACTCACTCACTCACCCACTCACCCACTCAGCCACTCACTCACTCACCCACTCACTCACCCACTCACCACTGACGCACTCACTCACTCACCCACTCACTCACCACTCACCACTCACCAGCTGGTGAGTGGTGGTACACTCACCACTCACTCACCCACTCACTCACTCACCACTCACTCACCCACTCACCACTCACTCACTCACTCACCACTCACTCACCCGCTCACTCACCACTCACTCACCCACTCACTCACCCACTCACTCACCCACTCACTCACCACTCACCAGCTGGTGAGTGGTGAGTGGTGGTACACTCACCACTCACTCACCCGTTCACTCACCCACTCACTCACTCACCACTCACTCACCCGCTCACTCACCCGCTCACTCACCCGCTCACTCACCCACTCACCCACTCACTCACTCACCCACTCACTCACCACTCACCAGCTGGTGAGTGGTGAGTGGTGAGTGCTGGTACACTCACCACTCACCCACTCCCTCACCCACTCACTCACTCACTCACCAGCTGGTGAGTGGTGAGTGGTGGTACACTCACCACTCACTCACCCACTCACTCACACGCTCACTCACTCACCACTCACTCACTCACCCACTCACTCACCACTCACCACTCACTCACCCGCTCACTCACTCACCCACTCACTCACCACTCACTCACCCGCTCACTCACCACTCACTCACCCACTCACTCACCCACCCACTCACTCACTCACCACTCACTCACTCACCCACTCACTCACCACTCACTCACTCACCACTCACTCACCACTCACCAGCTGGTGAGTGGTGAGTGGTGGTACACTCACCACTCACTCACCCACTCACTCACTCACCACTCACTCACCCACTCACCACTCACCAGCTGGTGAGTGGTGAGTGGTGGTACACTCACCACTCACTCACCACTCACTCACCACTCACTCACCCACTCACTCACTCACCACTCACTCACCCACTCACTCACCCACTCACCACTCACTCACTCACCCACTCACTCACCCACTCACCACTCACTCACTCACTTACCACTCACTCACCACTCACTCACTCACTCACCCACTCACTCACCACTCACTCACCACTCACTCACCACTCACTCACTCACTCACCCACTCACTCACCACTCACCAGCTGGTGAGTGGTGAGTGGTGGTACACTCACCACTCACTCACCACTCACTCACTCACTCACCACTCACCACTCACTCACCACTCACCCACTCACTCACCACTCACTCACTCATCACTCACTCACTCACCCACTCACCACTCACTCACCCACTCACTCACTCACCCACTCACTCACCACTCACCACTCACCAGCTGGTGAGTGGTGAGTGGTGGTACACTCACCACTCACTCACCACTCACTCACCACTCACTCACTCACCACTCACTCGCTCACTCACTCACCACTCACTCACTCACCCACTCACTCACCCACTCACTCACTCACTCACCCGCTCACTCACCCACTCACTCACCCACTCACTCACCACTCACTCACCCACCCACTCACCCACTCACTCACTCACTCACCACTCACTCACCCGCTCACTCACTCACCCACTCACCCACTCACTTACTCACCCGCTCACTCACTCACTCACCACTCACTCACCACTCACTCACCCACTCACTCACTCACCACTCACTCACCACTCACTCACCCACTCACTCACCACTCACTCACCACTCACTCACCCACCCACTCACCCGCTCACCCACCCACTCACCCACTCACTCACTCACCCACCACTCACTCACCCACTCACTCACCACTCACTTACCCACTCACTCACCCACTCACCACTCACTCACCCACTCACTCACCCACTCACTCACCACTCACTCACCCACTCACTCACCCACTCACTCACTGACTCACTCACCCACTCACCCACTCACTCACTCACCCACTCACTCACCCACTCACCACTCACTCACCCACTCACTCACTCACTCACCCACTCACTCACTCACCCACTCACCCACTCACTCACTCACCCACTCACTCACCCACTCACCACTCACGCACTCACTCACTCACCCACTCACTCACCACTCACTCACCCACTCACTCACCCACTCACTCACCCACTCACTCACCACTCACCAGCTGGTGAGTGGTGAGTGGTGGTACACTCACCACTCACTCACCCGCTCACTCACCCACTCACTCACTCACCACTCACTCACCCGCTCACTCACCCGCTCACTCACCCACTCACCCACTCACTCACTCACCCACTCACTCACTCACCCTCCCACTCACCCACTCACTCACTCACCATTCACTCACTCACTCACCACTCACTCACTCACCCACTCACTCACCCACTCACTCACTCACTCACCCGCTCACTCACCCACTCACTCACTCACCCACTCACTCACCACTCACTCACCCACCCACTCACCCACTCACTCACTCACTCACCACTCACTCACCCGCTCACTCACTCACCCACTCACCCACTCACTTACTCACCCGCTCACTCACTCACTCACCACTCACTCACCACTCACTCACCCACTCACTCACTCACCACTCACTCACCACTCACTCACCCACTCACTCACCACTCACTCACCACTCACTCACCCACCCACTCACCTGCTCACCCACCCACTCACCCACTCACTCACTCACCCACCACTCACTCACCCACTCACTCACCACTCACTTACCCACTCACTCACCCACTCACCACTCACTCACCCACTCACTCACCCACTCACTCACCACTCACTCACCCACTCACTCACCCACTCACTCACTCACTCACCCACTCACCCACTCACTCACTCACCCACTCACTCACCCACTCACCACTCACTCACCCACTCACTCACTCACTCACCCACTCACTCACTCACCCACTCACCCACTCACTCACTCACCCACTCACTCACCCACTCACCACTCACGCACTCACTCACTCACCCGCTCACTCACCACTCACTCACCCACTCACTCACCCACTCACTCACCACTCACCAGCTGGTGAGTGGTGAGTGGTGGTACACTCACCACTCACTCACCCGCTCACTCACCCACTCACTCACTCACTCACCCACTCACCCACTCACTCACTCACCCACTCACTCACCCACTCACCACTCACTCACCCACTCACTCACTCACTCACCCACTCACTCACTCACTCACCCACTCACCCACTCACTCACTCACCCACTCACTCACCCACTCACCACTCACGCACTCACTCACTCACCCGCTCACTCACCACTCACTCACCCACTCACTCACCCACTCACTCACCACTCACCAGCTGGTGAGTGGTGAGTGGTGGTACACTCACCACTCACTCACCCGCTCACTCACCCACTCACTCACTCACCACTCACTCACCCGCTCACTCACCCGCTCACTCACCCACTCACCCACTCACTCACTCACCCACTCACTCACTCACCCTCCCACTCACCCACTCACTCACTCACCCACCCACTCACTCACTCCCCCACCCACTCACCCACTCACTCACCATTCACTCACTCACTCACCCACTCATTCACCCACTCACTCACTCACTCACCACTCACTCACCCACTCACCCACTCACTCACGCACTCACCACTCACCAGCTGGTGAGTGGTGAGTGGTGGTACACTCACCACTCACTCACCCGCTCACTCACCCACTCACTCACTCACCACTCACTCACCCACTCATTCACCCACTCACTCACTCACTCACCGCTCACTCACTCACCCACTCACTCACGCACTCACCACTCACCACTCACCAGCTGGTGAGTGGTGAGTGGTGGTACACTCACCACTCACTCATCCGCTCACTCACCCACTCACTCACTCACCACTCACTCACCACTCACTCACTCACCCACTCACCCACTCACTCACCACTCACTCACCCACTCACTCACCCACTCACCAACACCACTCAGCACTCACTCACCCACTCACTCACTCACCACTCACTCACCCACCCACTCACCCACTCACTCACCCACTCACTCACTCACCCACTCACTCACTCACTCACCCACTCACTCACTCACCCACTCACTCATACACTCACTCACTCACCCACTCACCCACTCACTCACTCACCCACCCACCCACTCACTCACTCACCCACCCACTCACCCACTCACTCACTCACCCATTCACTCACTCACCCACTCACTCACCCACCCACCCACTCACCCACACACTCACTCACCCACTCACTCACCACTCACTCACTCACTCACCCACTCACTCACCCACTCACTCACCCACTCACTCACCACTCACTCACTCACCCACTCACTCACCACTCACTCACTCACCCACCCACTCACTCACTCACCACTCACTCACCCACTCACTCACTCACCCACTCACTCACCCACTCACTCACCACCCATTCACCCACTCACTCACTCACTCACCCACCCACTCACCCACTCACTCACTCACTCACCCACTCACCCACTCACTCACCCACCCACTCACCCACTCACTCACTCACCCACTCACTCACCACTCACTCACTCACTCACCCACTCACTCACCCACTCACTCACCCACTCACTCACTCACCACTCACTCACTCACCCACTCACCAGCTGGTGAGTGGTGAGTGGTGGTACGCTCACCACTCACTCACCCGCTCACTCACCCACTCACTCACCACTCACTCACCCACTCACCACTCACTCATCCACTCACTCACCACTCACTCACCCACTCATTCACCCACTCACCAACACCACTCACTCACCCACTCACTCACCACTCACTCACTCACCCACCCACTCACCCACTCACTCACTCACCCACTCACTCACTCACTCACCCACCCACTCACCCACTCACTCACTCACCCACTCACTCATACACTCACTCACTCACTCACCCACTCACCAACACCACTCACCACTCACTCACCCACCCACTCACTCACTCACCCACTCACTCACCCACTCACTCACCAACACCACTCACCACTCACTCACCCACTCACTCGCTCACCCACTCACTCACTCACCACTCACTCACCCACTCACTCACTCACCCACTCACTCACTCACCCACTCACCCACTCACTCACTCCTCACCCACTCACTCACCCACTCACTCACCCACTCACTCATACACTCACTCACTCACTCACCCACTCACCAACACCACTCACCACTCACTCACCCACTCACCCACTCACCCGCTCACTCACCGCTCACCCACCCACCTACTCACTCACCCACTCACTCACTCACCCACCCACTCACCACTCACCCATCCACTCACCACTCACCCACTCACTCACCCACTCACTCACCCACTCATTCACCCACTCACTCACCTCTCACCAACTGGTGAGTGGTGGTACGCTCACCACTCAGTCACTCACTCACCCACTCACTCACCCACTCACTCACTCACTCACCACTCACTCACCACTCACTCACCACTCAACACTCACTCACCACTCACTCACTCACCGCTCACTCACCACTCACTTACCACTCACTACTCACTCACTCACCACTCACCACTCACTCACCACTCACTCACTCACTCACCACTCACTCACCACTCACTCACTCGCTCACCACTCACTCACCAACAACACTCACTCGCTCACCACTCACTCACTCGCTTACTCACTCACTCACCACTCACTCACTCACTCACCACTCAACACTCACTCACTCACCACTCACTCACTCACCGCTCACTCACCACTCACTCACCACTCAACACTCACTCACTCACCACTCACTCACTCACCACTCACTCACCACTCACCAGTCACTCACCACTCACTCACTCACTCACCAGTCACTCACCACTCACTCACTCGCTCACCACTCACTCACCAACAACACTCACTCGCTCACCACTCACTCACCACTCACTCACCCACTCACCACTCACTCACTCACCCACTCACTCACTCACCACTCACCACTCACTCACCCACTCACTCACTCACCACTCACCAACACCACTCACTCACCCCTCACTCACTCACCACTCACCACTCACTCATTCACCACTCACTCACCACTCACTCACCACTCGCTCACCGCTCACCACTCACTCACCACTCACTCACCCACTTACTCACTCACCACTCACTCCTTCGCTCACCACTCACCACTCACTCAACTCACCACTAACTCACCGCTCACCACTCACTCACCGCTCACCACTCACTCACCACTCACTCACCGCTCACCGACCACTCACCACTCACTCACCACTCACCAGCTGGTGCTGGTGGTACGCTCACCACTCCCTCACTCACCACACACTCACCACACGCTCACCACTTGCTCACCACTTGCTCACCGCTTGCTCACCACTTGCTCACCACTTGCTCACCACCTCTACCTGCAGAGGATGTAACGGAGGGGGTGGAGTGGAGGGGCGGATACCGACCAGATTACTCCATCACACCTCTCACTGACCTCACCATCATCCAGGTACCACTCACCACTCACTCACCACTCACTCACCACTCACTCACTCACCACTCACTCACCACTCACTCATACACTCACTCACCACTCACTCACCACTCACTCATACACTCACTCACCACTCACTCACTCATACACTCACTCACCACTCACTCACTCATACACTCACTCACTCATACACTCACCACTCAATCATACACTCACTCATACACTCACTCACTCATACACTCACTCACTCACTCATACACTCACTCATACACTCACTCACTCATACACTCACTCACTCATAAACTCACCCATACACTCACTCACTCAGACACTCACTCATACACTCACTCATACACTCACTCACTCATACACTCGCTCATACACTCACTCACTCATACACTCACTCATACACTCACTCATACACTCACTCATACACTCACTCACTCACTCACTCATACACTCACTCATACACTCACTCATACACTCACTCACTCATACACTCACTCACTCACACACTCACTCACTCATACACTCACTCATACACTCACTCATACACTCACTCACACACCACTCACTCACTCACTCATACACTCACTCACTCACCACTCACTCACCACTCACTCACCACTCACTCACTCACTCACCACTCACTCACCACTCACTCACCACTCAATCACTCACTCATACACTTACTCACACACCACTCACTCACCACTCACTCACTCATACACTCACTCACTCACCACTCACTCACCACTCACCACTCACTCACCACTCAGTCACTCACGCACTCACTCATACACTCACTCACCACTCACTCACTCACCACTCACTCACCACTCACTCACCACTCACTCACCCACTCACTCACTCATCCACTCGCTCACCACTCACTCACCACTCACTCACTCACCACTCACCACTCACTCACTCACCACTCACTCACCACTCACTCACCACTCACTCACTCACTCACCCACTCACTCACTCATACAGTCACTCACCACTCACTCACCACTCACTCACCACTCAATCACTCACTCACCATTCACTCACTCACCACTCACTCACCACTCACTCACCACTCACCACTCACTCACCACTCACTCACTCACCCACTCATTCATACACTCACTCACCACTCACTCACTCACCACTCACTCACCACTCACTCACCACTCACTCACCCACTCACTCACCCACTCACTCACTCACCACTCACTCACCACTCACTCACCACTCACTCACTCACCACTCACTCACTCCTACACTCACTCACTCACCCACCCACCCACCCACTCACCCTGTAGACAGTGGGCACAGCACAGGGATGGGGAGTGACTCTCCCTGCCTCCGTCCCACAGATCACTCGTGATCAGTACCTCAAAGCCTTCCCCATGCAGCCCAGCCAACAACAACAACAACCAGAACAACAACAGCCTACACAACAACAACAGCCTACACAACCAGAACAACAACAGCCTTCACAACAGCAACAACCAGAACAACAACAGCCTACACAACAACAACAGCCTACACAACAACAACAGCCTACACAACCAGAACAACAACAGCCTTCACAACAACAACAACAACCAGAACAACAACCAGAACAACAACAGCCTACACAACAACAACAGCCTACACAACAACAACAGCCTACACAACAACAACAGCCTACACAACAACAACAACAGCCTACACAACAACAACAGCCTACACAACAACAACAACAGCCTACACAACAACAACAGCCTACACAACAACAACAACAGCCTACACAACAACAACAGCCTACACAACAACAACAGCCTACACAACAACAACAACAGCCCACACAACAACAGCCAACACAGCAACAGCCGACACAGCTACAGCCGACACAACAGCTACAACAACAGCAGCCGACACCACAACAACAACAACAACCGTCAGAACGTCAACAACAACAGTCGGAGCGTCAACAACAACAACAGTCGGAGCGTCAACAACAACCGCCAGAACGCCAACAACAACAGTCGGAGCGTCAACAACAACAGTCGGAGCGTCAACACCAGTCGGAGCATCAACAACCGTCAGAACGTCGACAACAACAGTCGGAGCGTCAACAACAACAACAGCCGGCGCGTCAACAACAACAACAACCATCAGAACGTCAACAACAGTCGGAGCGTCAACAACAACAGTCGGAGCGCCGCCAACAACAACAACAACAGTCGGAGTGGCGTCTCCAGTCGGCATGGCAACAGCAACAGGCTGAGCAGCAGCAGCAGCCTCTGCAAGGCCGCCAGCAACAGGCGGATTGCCAGCAACAGGCGGAGGTGGGCGACTGTGGCCGGTTGCCACGGTTACAGCGCGGGGTGTCTCAAGAGGAGGGGCTGCTGTCGGCAGAGGGTGAGTTGTGGTGAAGGTTACAGCCTCACCAATACTGTCTCTGTGTGTGTGTGTCTGTGTGTGTGTCTGTGTGTCTGTGTGTGTGTGTCTGTTTGTGTGTGTGTCTGTGTGTGTGCGTGTCTGTGTGCGTGTCTGTGTGCGTGTCTGTGTGTGTGTCTGTGTGTGTGTCTGTTTGTGTGTGTGTCTGTGTGTCTGTGTGTGTGTGTGTCTGTGTGTCTGTGTGTGTGTGTCTGTGTGTGTGTCTGTTTGTGTGTGTGTGTGTGCGTGTCTGTGTGTGCGTCTGTGTGTGTGTCTGTGTGTGTATCTGTTTGTGTGTGTGTCTGTGTGCGTGTGTCTGTGTGTGTGTCTGTTTGTGTGTGTGTCTGTGTGCGTGTGTGTGTGTGCGTGTCTGTGTGTGTCTGTGTGTGTGTCTGTGTGTGCGTGCGTGTCTGTGTGTGTGTGTGTCTGTGTGTGTGTGTGTCTGTGTGCGTGTCTGTTTGCGTGTCTGTGTGTCTGTGTGTGCGTGTCTGTGTGTGTGTCTCTGTGTGTGCGTGTATGTGTGTGTGTCTCTGTGTGTGTGTCTGTGTGTGTGTGTCTGTGTGAGTGTGTCTATGTGTGTCTATGTGTGTGTCTATGTGTGTGTGTCTGTGTGTGTGCCTGGCACAAGCGTCGTGGTGACGTCACCGCCACTTGGTGGCGAATGGCTGCTGCTGCTGTTGTTGTTGTTGTGTCTGTCTACGTAGAAGCTTTGTGACTCCATCATCATCAGCCACGGCCACTCCACTGCTGGATGAAGACATCACCACCGTAGTGATCAGTGGAGATCACCAGTGATCAATATGGATGTGTCGGTATCGCTTGTGATCAGTGGGGATCAATGGTGAGAAGTCTGGATGGTTGAGGGTCCATTGTTACCAATACAGACCAATTGTGATCAATAAGGGCAGTGGTGATCGATACGAATGAGTTGGTATCAATAGTGAGGCAGTAGTGACGAGGTGTGATCAATAGTGAGCTGTCTTGATTGGTTGTTATCAATCGTCATCAATGTCTACTAGTGGGGAATCAATATGGACCAGTGGGGATCGATATTGGTCCGTATGGATGAGTGGGGATCAGTAGCTGAGACCAAAGATCTCTGTGTGTGTCTGTCTGTCTGTGTTTGTGTCTGAGTGTGTGTGTATGAGTGTCTGAGTGTGTGTCTGAGTGTGTGTCTGTATGAGTGTCTGAGTGTGTGTCTGAGTGTATGTATGAGTGTCTGTGTCTGAGTGTGTGTCTGAGTGTATGTATGAGTGTCTGTGTCTGAGTGTGTGTCTGTATGAGTGTCTGAGTGTGTGTCTGAGTGTATGTATGAGTGTCTGTGTCTGAGTGTGTGTCTGTATGAGTGTCTGAGTGTGTGTCTGAGTGTATGTATGAGTGTCTGTGTCTGAGTGTGTGTCTGTATGAGTGTCTGAGTGTGTGTCTGAGTGTATGTATGAGTGTCTGTGTCTGAGTGTGTGTCTGTATGAGTGTCTGAGTGTGTGTCTGAGTGTATGTATGAGTGTCTGTGTCTGAGTGTGTGTCTGTATGAGTGTCTGAGTGTGTGTCTGAGTGTATGTTTGAGTGTCTGTGTCTGAGTGTGTGTCTGTATGAGTGTCTGAGTGTGTGTCTGAGTGTATGTATGAGTGTCTGTGTCTGAGTGTGTGTCTGTATGAGTGTCTGAGTGTGTGTCTGAGTGTATGTTTGAGTGTCTGTGTCTGAGTGTGTGTCTGTATGAGTGTCTGAGTGTGTGTCTGAGTGTATGTATGAGTGTCTGTGTCTGAGTGTGTGTGTATGAGTGTCTGAGTGTGTGTCTGAGTGTGTGTCTGTATGAGTGTCTGAGTGTGTGTCTGAGTGTATGTATGAGTGTCTGTGTCTGAGTGTGTGTCTGTATGAGTGTCTGAGTGTGTGTCTGAGTGTATGTTTGAGTGTCTGTGTCTGAGTGTGTGTCTGTATGAGTGTCTGAGTGTGTGTCTGAGTGTATGTATGAGTGTCTGTGTCTGAGTGTGTGTCTGTATGAGTGTCTGAGTGTGTGTCTGAGTGTATGTTTGAGTGTCTGTGTCTGAGTGTGTGTCTGTATGAGTGTCTGAGTGTGTGTCTGAGTGTATGTATGAGTGTCTGTGTCTGAGTGTGTGTCTGTATGAGTGTCTGAGTGTATGTATGAGTGTCTGTGTCTGAGTGTCTGTGTCTGTATGAGTGGGGAGCGGTAGTGTAGTGGTTAGCGCTACGCTGCGCTATGAACCTGGCGACCCGGGTTCGATTCCCGCTCACGGTCAACACCAGTGACGATTATCTGAACCGGTCCCGGGCCTCCCCTAGGTCGACTCAGCCTCAAATGAGTACCTGGTGCGGTGTGTAAACATCGCCACTGGGGAGACAAAGGCGGTCGGGCGTGGTGCTGGCCACCCACCCCCTCGTGTACCGTTCCGGCCTTCATAGGTGCTCGCTAACAGCACTTGCCCCAACAGTCTGTTAAGGCTATATGGGGGATCTTTGTCTTTGTCTGTATGAGTGTCTGAGTGTATGTATGAGTGTCTGTGTCTGAGTGTGTGTCTGTATGAGTGTCTGAGTGTGTGTCTGAGTGTATGTATGAGTGTCTGTGTCTGAGTGTGTGTCTGTATGAGTGTCTGAGTGTGTGTCTGAGTGTGTGTCTGAGTGTGTGTCTGAGTGTGTGTCTGAGTGTGTGTATGTATGAGTGTCCGAGTGTGTGTCTCTCTGTGTGTGTGTCTGTCTGTATGAGTGTCTGTGAGTGTGTGTGTCTGTCTGTATGAGTGTCTGTGAGTGTGTGTGTCTGTCTGTATGTATGAGTGTCTGTGTCTGAGTGTGTGTCTGTGTGTCTCTGTGTGTGTCTGTCTGTATGAGTGTCTGTGTGTCTGTCTGTATGTATGAGTGTCTGTGTCTGAGTGTGTGTCTGTGTGTCTCTCTGTGTGTCTGTATGAGTGTCTGTGTCTGAGTGTGTCTGTGTGTCTCTGTGTGTGTCTGTCTGTATGAGTGTCTGTGTCTGTATGTATGAGTGTCTGTGTCTGAGTGTGTCTGAGTGCGTGTCTATATGAGTGTCTGTCTGAGTGTGTCTGTGTGTCTGTGTCTGTATGAGTGTATGTGCGTCTGTATGTATGTATGAGTGTCTGAGTGTGTCTCTGTGTGTCTGTATGTATGAGTGTCTGTGTCTGAGTGTGTGTCTCTGTGTGTCTGTGAGTGTGTCTGTATGTATGAGTGTCTGTGTCCGAGTGTGTGTCTCTGTATGAGTGTCTGTCTGTATGTATGAGTGTCTGTGTCTGAGTGTGTGTCTGTGTGTCTCTGTGTGTGTCTGTCTGTATGAGTGTCTGTGTGTCTGTCTGTATGTATGAGTGTCTGTGTCTGAGTGTGTCTGAGTGCGTGTCTATATGAGTGTCTGTCTGAGTGTGTCTGAATGTGTCTGTGTGTCTCTGTGTCTGTATGAGTGTCTGTATGTATGAGTGTCTGAGTGTGTCTCTGTGTGTCTGTCTGTATGAGTGTCTGTGTCTGAGTGTGTCTGTGTGTCTCTGTGTCTGTATGAGTGTCTGTGTGTCTGTATGTATGAGTGTCTGAGTGTGTCTCTGTGTGTCTGTATGTATGAGTGTCTGTGTCTGAGTGTGTGTCTGTGAGTGTGTCTGTATGTATGAGTGTCTGAGTGTGTGTCTCTGTGTGTGTCTGTATGTATGAGTGTCTGAGTGTGTGTCTGAGTGTGTGTCTCTGTGTGTGTCTGTGTGTCTGTCTGTCTGTATGTATGAGTGTCTGTGTCTGAGTGTGTGTCTGTGTGTGTGTGTGTCTGTGTGTAGTGTAGTAGCGGTTAGCGCTACGCTGCATTACGAACCAGGCCACCTGAGTTCGATTCCCGCTCACGGCCACCAGCAGTGACAGCGATTATCTGAACCGGTCCTGGGCCTCCCCTAGGTCGACTCAGCCTCAAATGAGTACCTGGTGTAGTGGTGGTGGTGGTGTGGCGGTGGTGTAGTGGTGGTGGTAGTGATGGTGGTAGTGGTGGTGGTGTAGTGGTGGTGGTGGTAGTGGTGGTGGTGGTGTAGTAGTGGTGGTGGTAGTGGTGGTGTAGTGAACATCGCTAGCACTGGGAGAGACAAAGGCGGCCGGGCGTGGTGGTGGTGGTGCTGGCCACCCACCCCCTCGTGTGTAGCCACAGTGCCGGTAGCCTTCATAGACGCTGCTGCTACTCGCTACTAACAGCACTTGCCCCTACAGCCCTGCTAGAGGCTACCTGGGGGAGCTTTGTCTGTAGTGTCTGAGGTTGTACACAGAGTAGGTGAGTGGGTAGGTGAGTGGGTGAGCGAGCGGGTGAGTGGGCGAGTGGGTGAGCGGGCGGGTGGGCTAGTGGGTAGGGGAGTGGGTAGGGGAGTGGGTGAGCATGTGGGTGAGTGGGCGAGTGGGTGAGCGAGCGAGTGGGTGAGCGAGCGGGTGAGCGAGCGGGTGAGCACGTGGGTGAGTGAGCGGGTGAGCACGTGGGTGAGTACAGCTGGGTTCTTGGGTGTCTCTTCACTGTGGGATTTGTAATAAAAATCGTGCACGCACTGTGACCACGTTGTTGATGGGGCACTCACCCACCAACTCACTCACCCACCAACTCACCACCTCACCCACCAACTCACTCACCAACTCACTCACCCACCAACTCACCACCTCACTCACCAACTCACCCACCAACTCACCAACTCACTCACCAACTCACTCACCCACCAACTCACCAACTCACTCACCTACTCACCCACCCACTCACCCACCACCTCACCCACCCACCACCTCACCCACCCACCACCTCACCCACCCACCACCTCACCCACCCACCACCTCACCCACCCACCACCTCACCCACCCACCACCTCACCCACCCACCACCTCACCCACCAACTCACCAACTCACTCACCAACTCACTCACCACCTCACCCACCCACCACCTCACCCACCAACTCACTCACCAACTCACTCACCCACCAACTCACCCACCAACTCACTCACCCACCCACTCACCAACTCACCCACCACCTCACTCACTCACCAACTCACTCACCCACTCACCAACTCACTCAACCACCCACTCACCCACCCACCACCTCACCCACCAACTCACTCACTCACTCACCCACCACCTCACCCACTCACCCACCAACTCACCCACCAACTCACTCACCCACCCACCCACTCACCCACCCAACCACTCACCCACTCACCCACCCACTCACCAACTCACTCATCACCTGGTGAGTCAAGGTCGGTCTCCACACAGGGACACTTTATTGAGTCCAGGGGGGGGTCATTGTGTGTGGGGGGGGGGGGGGGGAGGTCACTGTGTAGGGGTCAATGTGTAGGGGTCACTGTAGGGGTCAGTGGGGTCACTGTAGGGGTCACTGTCACTGTGGGGGTCACTGTAGGGGTCACTGGGGGTCACTGTGTGGGGGTGGGGTCACTGTAGGGGTCACTGTGTAGGGGTCACTGTAGGGGTCACTGCATGTGGGGGGTCACAGTGGGGTCATTGTGGGGGTGGGGTCACTGTAGGGGTCACTGTGTGTGGGGGGTCACAGTGGGGTCAGTGGGGTCACTGTAGGGGTCACTGGGGGTCAGTAGGGGTCACAGTTTAGGGGTCACGTGGGGTCACTGCAGGGGTCACTGGGGGTCACAGTAGGGGTCACTGTAGGGGTCACTGGGGTAGCCGGACGTTGCAGACTTGGGGGTCGCTACGGAACAGCGGCTCCTTGAGAGTAACAGCCATGAAGCCTGGGGGGGGTGGTGGTGAGCAAGTGGTGAGTGGTGAGAGGTGGGTGGTGAGTGGGTGGGTGAGTGGGTGAGTGAGTGAGTGGGTGAGTGAGTGGTGAGTGTATGAGTGAGTGAGTATGAGAGAGTGGTGAGTGAGTGTATGAGTGAGTGGGTGAGTGGGTGAGTGAGTGAGTGGGTGAGTAAGTGAGTGGTGAGTGAGTGGTGAGTGTATGAGCTAGTGGTGAGTGAGTGGGTGAGTGAGTGGTGAGTGAGTGAGTGAGTGGTGAGTGAGTGGTGAGTGAGTGAGTGTATGAGAGAGGGGTGAGTGAGTGAGTGGTGAGTGAGTGGTGAGTGGTGGTGAGTGGTGGGTGAGTGGTGAGTGGTGAGTGAGTGGTGAGTGAGTGGTGAGTGAGTGGTGAGTGAGTGGGTGAGTGAGTGAGTGAGGAGTGAGTGTATGAGTGAGTGAGTGTATGAGTGAATGGTGAGTGAGTGGTGAGTGAGTGTATGAGTGAGTGAGTGGGTGAGTGGGTGGGTGAGTGAGTGAGTGAGTGGTGAGTGGGTGAGTGGGTGAGTGAGTGGGTGAGTGGGTGGGTGAGTGGGTGGGTGGGTGAGTGGGTGGGTGGGTGAGTGAGTGGGTGGGTGAGTGGGTGGGTGGGTGGGTGAGTGAGTGGTGAGTGAATGGTGAGTGGTGAGTGAGTGGTGAGTGAGTGGTGAGTGAGTGGTGAGTGGGTGGGTGAGTGAGTGGGTGAGTGAGTGAGTGAGTGTATGAGTGAGTGAGTGTATGAGTGAATGGTGAGTGAGTGGTGAGTGAGTGTATGAGTGAGTGAGTGGGTGAGTGGGTGGGTGAGTGAGTGAGTGAGTGGTGAGTGGGTGAGTGAGTGGGTGAGTGGGTGGGTGAGTGGGTGGGTGGGTGAGTGGGTGGGTGGGTGAGTGGGTGGGTGAGTGGGTGGGTGGGTGAGTGAGTGGGTGGGTGAGTGAGTGGGTGGGTGAGTGAGTGGTGAGTGAGTGGTGAGTGAGTGGTGAGTGAGTTGTGAGTGAGTGAGTGGTGAGTGAGTGAGTGGGTGGGTGAGTGGGTGGGTGAGTGGGTGGGTGGGTGAGTGAGTGGTGAGTGAGTGGGTGAGTGAGTGGGTGGGTGAGTGGGTGAGTGAGTGGTGGGTGAGTGAGTGGGTGAGTGGGTGGTGAGTGGTGAGTGTATGAGTGAGTGAGTGGTGAGTGTATGAGTGAGTGAGTGGTGAGTGAGTGAGTGTATGAGTGAGTGAGTGGTGAGTGAGTGAGTGGTGAGTGAGTGGTGAGTGTATGAGTGAGTGAGTATGAGAGAGTGGTGAGTGAGTGTATGAGTGAGTGGGTGAGTGGGTGAGTGAGTGAGTGGGTGAGTAAGTGAGTGGTGAGTGAGTGGTGAGTGTATGAGCTAGTGGTGAGTGAGTGGGTGAGTGAGTGGTGAGTGAGTGAGTGAGTGGTGAGTGAGTGGTGAGTGAGTAAGTGTATGAGAGAGGGGTGAGTGAGTGAGTGGTGAGTGAGTGGTGAGTGGTGGTGAGTGGTGGGTGAGTGGGTGAGTGGTGAGTGGTGAGTGAGTGGTGAGTGAGTGGTGAGTGAGTGGTGAGTGAGTGGGTGAGTGAGTGAGTGAGGAGTGAGTGTATGAGTGAGTGAGTGTATGAGTGAATGGTGAGTGAGTGGTGAGTGAGTGTATGAGTGAGTGAGTGGGTGAGTGGGTGGGTGAGTGAGTGAGTGAGTGGTGAGTGGGTGAGTGGGTGAGTGAGTGGGTGAGTGGGTGGGTGGGTGAGTGGGTGGGTGGGTGAGTGAGTGGGTGGGTGAGTGGGTGGGTGGGTGAGTGAGTGGGTGGGTGAGTGAGTGGTGAGTGAATGGTGAGTGGTGAGTGAGTGGTGAGTGAGTGGTGAGTGAGTGGTGAGTGGGTGGGTGAGTGAGTGGGTGAGTGAGTGAGTGTATGAGTGAGTGAGTGTATGAGTGAGTGAGTGTATGAGTGAATGGTGAGTGAGTGGTGAGTGAGTGTATGAGTGAGTGAGTGGGTGAGTGGGTGAGTGGGTGAGTGGGTGAGTGAGTGGGTGAGTGGGTGGGTGAGTGGGTGGGTGGGTGAGTGGGTGGGTGAGTGAGTGAGTGGGTGGGTGAGTGAGTGGGTGGGTGAGTGAGTGGTGAGTGAGTGAGTGGTGAGTGAGTGGTGAGTGAGTTGTGAGTGAGTGAGTGGTGAGTGAGTGAGTGGGTGGGTGAGTGGGTGGGTGAGTGGGTGGGTGAGTGGGTGGGTGGGTGAGTGAGTGGTGAGTGAGTGGGTGAGTGGGTGGGTGGGTGAGTGGGTGGGTGAGTGGGTGAGTGAGTGGTGGGTGAGTGAGTGGGTGAGTGGGTGGTGAGTGGTGAGTGTATGAGTGAGTGAGTGGTGAGTGTATGAGTGAGTGAGTGGTGAGTGAGTGAGTGTATGAGTGAGTGAGTGGTGAGTGAGTGAGTGGTGAGTGAGTGGTGAGTGAGTGTATGAGTGAGTGTATGAGTGAGTGAGTGGTGAGTGTATGAGTGAGTGTATGAGTGAGTGAGTGGTGAGTGAGGAGTGAGTGGTTGAGTGAGTGGGTGAGTGGGTGGGTGAGTGAGTGGGTGAGTGAGTGAGTGGTGAGTGAGTGGTGAGTGGGTGGTGAGTGAGTGGTGAGTGGGTGAGTGGGTGGGTGAGTGGGTGGGTGAGTGAGTGGTGAGTGAGTGGTGAGTGAGTGGGTGGGTGAGTGGGTGGGTGAGTGAGTGAGTAGTGGGTGGTGAGTGAGTGAGTGGGTGAGTGAGTGGGTGAGTGGGTGGGTGAGTGAGTGGTGAGTGAGTGTATGAGTGAGTGGGTGAATGGGTGGGTGAGTGAGTGGTGAGTGAGTGTATAGTGAGTGAGTGGTGAGTGAGTGTATGAGTGAGTGAGTGAGTGGGTGAGTGAGTGAGTGAGTGGTGAGTGAGTGGTGAGTGAGTGAGTGTGTGAGTGGTGAGTGAGTCGTGAGTGAGTGAGTGGTGAGTGTATGAGTGAGTGAGTGGTGAGTGTATGAGTGAGTGAGTGGTGAGTGTACGAGTGAGTGGTGAGTGAGTGGTGAGTGAGTGGGTGAGTGAGTGAGTGAGTGGGTGAGTGAGTGGGTGAGTGGGTGAGTGAGTGGGTGAGTGGGTGGGTGAGTGAGTGAGTGGTGAGTGGGTGGGTGAGTGAGTGGTGAGTGGGTGGGTGAGTGAGTGAGTGGGTGAGTAGGTGAGTGAGTGGTGAGTGAGTGAGTGGTGAGTGTATGAGTGAGTGAGTGGTGAGTGTATGAGTGAGTGAGTGGTGAGTGTACGAGTGAGTGGTGAGTGAGTGGTGAGTGAGTGGTGAGTGAGTGAGTGGGTGAGTGAGTGGGTGAGTGAGTGGTTGAGTGTATGAGTGAGTGAGTGGGTGAGTGAGTGAGTGGTGAGTGGGTGGTGAGTGAGTGGTGAGTGGTGAGTGAGTGGGTGGGTGAGTGAGTGGTGAGTGAGTGGTGAGTGAGTGGTGAGTGAGTGTATAAGTGAGTGAGTGAGTGGTGAGTGAGTGGTGAGTGAGTGGTGAGTGAGTGAGTGAGTGGTGAGTGAGTGGTGAGTGAGTGAGTGGTGAGTGAGTGAGTGTGTGAGTGGTGAGTGAGTCGTGAGTGAGTGAGTGGTGAGTGAGTGGTGAGTGTATGAGTGAGTGGTGAGTGTATGAGTGAGTGAGTGGTGAGTGTATGAGTGAGTGGTGAGTGAGTGGTGAGTGAGTGGTGAGTGTATGAGTGAGTGAGTGGTGAGTGAGTGGTGAGTGAGTGGTGAGTGAGTGAGTGGGTGAGTGAGTGGGTGAGTGTATGAGTGAGTGAGTGGGTGAGTGAGTGAGTGGTGAGTGAGTGTATGAGTGAGTGAGTGTATGAGTGAGTGTATGAGTGAGTGAGTGGTGAGTGAGTGAGTGTATGAGTGAGTGTATGAGTGAGTGAGTGGTGAGTGTATGAGTGTATGAGTGAGTGAGTGGTGAGTGAGTGTATGAGTGAGTGAGTGAGTGGTGAGTGAGTGAGTGGTGAGTGAGTGAGTGGTGAGTGCTCACCCATCTTCTGTGCACGTTTTATCGCCTTCGTGATCTGCTTCTGTTTCATACTGCACAGACCTGGGGAGAAAGTCGCTCACCACCTCCTCACCACCACCTCACCCCCCTCTCATCAGTATAGTGTAGTAGTGGTGAGTGTAGTAGTGGTGAGTGTAGTGGTGAGTGTAGTGGTGGTGAGTGTAGTGGTGGTGAGTGTAGTGGTGAGTGTAGTAGTGGTGAGTGTAGTGGTGAGAGTGGTGATGAGTGTGGTGGTGAGTTTAGTAGTGGTGAGTGTAGTGGTGAGTGTAGTGGTGAGTGTGGTGGTGAGTTTAGTGGTGAGTGTGGTGGTGAGTGTAGTGGTGAGTGTAGTGGTGAGTGGTGGTGAGTGTAGTAGTGGTGAGTGTAGTAGTGGTGAGTAGTGGTGAGTAACTCACCAGTGATGTGAGTAGTGGTGAGTGTAGTAGTGGTGAGTAGTGGTGAGTAGTAGTGGTGAGTAGTGGTGAGTGTAGTGGTGAGTGTAGTAGTGAGTAGTAGTGGTGAGTAGTGGTGAGTAATGGTGAGTGTAGTGGTGGTGAGTGTAGTGGTGAGTAACTCACCAGTGATGTGAGTAGTGGTGAGCAGTGGTGAGTAGTAGTGGTGAGTAGTGGTGAGTAACTCACCAGTGATGTGAGTAGTGGTGAGTAGTGGTGAGTGTAGTAGTGGTGAGTAGTGGTGAGTAACTCACCAGTGATGTGAGTAGTGGTGAGTAGTGGTGAGTGTAGTAGTGGTGAGTGTAGTGGTGAGTAGTGGTGAGTAACTCACCAGTGATGTGAGTAGTGGTGAGTAGTGGTGAGTGTAGTAGTGGTGAGTGTAGTAGTGGTGAGTAGTGGTGAGCAACTCACCAGTGATGTGAGTAGTGGTGAGTAGTGGTGAGTGTAGTAGTGGTGAGTGTAGTGGTGAGTGTAGTGGTGAGTAGTGGTGAGTAACTCACCAGTGATGTGAGTAGTGGTGAGTGTTGTGGTGAGTAGTGGTGAGTGTAGTGGTGAATAGTGGTGAGTGTAGTGGTGAGTAGTGGTGAGTAGTGGTGAGTGTAGTGGTGAGTAACTCACCAGTGATGTGAGTAGTGGTGAGTGTAGTAGTGAGTAGTGGTGAGTAGTAGTGGTGAGTAGTGGTGAGTGTAGTGGTGAGTAGTGGTGAGTAACTCACCAGTGATGTGAGTAGTGGTGAGTGTAGTGGTGAGTGTAGTGGTGAGTAACTCACCAGTGATGTGAGTAGTGGTGAGTAGTGGTGAGTAACTCACCAGTGATGTGACGTCCGTAGATTTTCCCGGTGTGTGACGAAATGAACTGAGACAGCAGCTGGGGAAACACACGGAGTGGTGAGTAGTAGGTGGTGAGTGGGTGGTGAGTGGTGAGCAGGTGGTGAGTGGTGAGTAGGTGGTGAGCAGGTGGTGAATAGGTGGTGGTGAGTGAGTGGTGAGCAGGTAGGTGAGTGGGTGAGTGAGTGGGTGAGTGAGTGAGTGGGTGAGTGGGTGAGTGAGTGAGTGGGTGAGTGAGTGTGTGAGTGAGTGGGTGAGTGAGTGGGTGAGTGAGTGAGTGGGTGAGTGGGTGAGTGGGTGAGTGGGTGGGTGAATGAGTGGGTGGGTGAGTGAGTGGGTGAGTGGGTGGGTGAGTGGGTGAGTGAGTGGGTGAGTGATTGGGTGAGTGAGTGGGTGAGTGAGTGAGTGGGTGGGTGAGTGGGTGAGTGAGTGGTGAGTGGGTGAGTGGGTGAGTGGGTGAGTGAGTGGTGAGTGTGTGAGTGAGTGGGTGAGTGGGTGGGTGAGTGGATGAGTGAGTGGTGAGCGAGTGGGTGGGTGAGTGAGTGAGTGTATGAGTGAGTGAGTGGGTGAGTGGGTGAGTGAGTGGGTGAGTGGGTGAGTGAGTGGGTGAGTGAGTGGTGAGTGAGTGAGTGGGTGAGTGAGTGAGTGTATGAGTGAGTGAGTGTGTGAGTGAGTGGGTGAGTGAGTGAGTGGGTGGGTGAGTGAGTGAGTGGGTGGGTGGGTGAGTGAGTGTGTGAGTGGGTGAGTGAGTGAGTGGGTGAGTGAGTGGTGAGTGAGTGAGTGAGTGTGTGAGTGAGTGGGTGAGTGAGTGGGTGAGTGGGTGGGTGAGTGAGTGAGTGTGTGAGTGAGTGAGTGGGTGGGTGAGTAGGTGAGTGAGTGAGTGAGTGGGTGAGTGAGTGGGTGGGTGAGTAGGTGAGTGAGTGAGTGAGTGTGTGAGTGAGTGGGTGAGTGGGTGGGTGAGTGGGTGGGTGAGTGAGTGTGTGAGTGAGTGAGTGGGTGGGTGAGTAGGTGAGTGAGTGAGTGGGTGAGTGAGTGGGTGGGTGAGTAGGTGAGTGAGTGAGTGAGTGTGTGAGTGAGTGGGTGGGTGAGTGAGTGGGTGAGTGAGTGGGTGGGTGAGTAGGTGAGTGAGTGAGTGAGTGGTGAGTGAGTGGGTGGGTGAGTGAGTGGGTGAGCGAGTGGTGAGTGAGTGAGTGGGTGAGTGAGTGGGTGAGCGAGTGGTGAGTGAGTGGGTGGGTGAGTGAGTGAGTGAGTGGTGAGTGAGTGGTGAGTGGGTGAGTGAGTGAGTGGGTGAGTGAGTGTGTGAGTGAGTGGGTGAGTGAGTGGGTGAGTGGGTGGGTGAGTGAGTGTGTGAGTGAGTGAGTGGGTGGGTGAGTAGGTGAGTGAGTGAGTGAGTGGGTGAGTGAGTGGGTGGGTGAGTAGGTGAGTGAGTGAGTGAGTGTGTGAGTGAGTGGGTGAGTGGGTGGGTGAGTGGGTGGGTGAGTGGGTGGGTGAGTGAGTGGTGAGTGGGTGGTGAGTGAGTGGGTGAGTGAGTGGTGAGCGAGTGGTGAGTGAGTGAGTGAGTGGGTGAGTGGGTGGGTGAGTGAGTGAGTGAGTGGGTGAGTGAGTGAGTGGGTGAGTGGGTGAGTGGGTGGGTGAGTGAGTGAGTGGGTGAGTGAGTGGGTGAGTGGGTGAGTGAGTGGGTGAGTGGGTGAGTGAGTGGGTGAGTGAGTGAGTGGGTGAGCGAGTGGTGAGTGAGTGAGTGAGTGGGTGAGTGGGTGGGTGAGCGAGTGGTGAGTGAGTGGGTGAGTGGGTGGGTGAGTGGTGAGTGAGTGGGTGGGTGGGTGGGTGAGTGGGTGAGTGGGTGGTGAGTGAGTGAGTGAGTGGTGAGTGGGTGGGTGAGTGGTGAGTGAGTGGGTGGGTGGGTGGGTGAGTGAGTGGGTGGGTGAGTGAGTGGGTGGGTGGGTGAGTGAGTGGTGAGTGGGTGGTGAGTGAGTGGTGAGGAGCTCTCACCTGGGTGTTTTTGTAGTCCACGTCGATGTTGCAAAGGACGCAGCGACGTGGGGGATCAGTGTAGGGGTCACTCACCACCAGGTCACTCACCAACGGGTCACTCACCACCGGGTCACTCACCTACACACACACAGAGTCACACAGAGTCACACACACACACAGAGTCACACACACACACACAGAGTCACACACACAGAGTCACACACACACAGAGTCACACACACACAGAGTCACACACAGACTCTCACACACACATACACACACACATACAGAGTCACATACACACACACCCACACACCCACACACATACAGCTGTCACACACACATACACACACAGACTCACACACACATACACAGTCACACACACATACACACACAGAGTCACACACATACACACACATACACATACAGCTGTCACACACACACATACACACACATACACATACAGCTGTCACACACACACATACACACACAGACTCACACACACATACACAGTCACACACACACACACAGACTCACACACACACACACACAGAGTCACACACACAGAGTCACACACAGAGTCACACACAGACTCACACACACAGTCACACACACACATACACACAGACTCACACACACATACACACATACACACAGACTCACACACACACACAGTCACACACACACAGTCACACACACAGTGACACACACACACACAGTCACACACACACAGTCACACCCACACACACACACAGTCACACACACACAGTGACACACACAGTGACACACACAGTCACACCCACACACACACACAGTCACACCCACACACACACACAGTGACACACACACACACAGTCACACACACACACACACACAGTCACACCCACACACACACACAGTGACACACACACACAGTGACACACACACACACAGTCACACCCACACACACACACAGTGACACACACACACACAGTGACACACACAGTCACACCCACACACACACACAGTGACACACACACATACAGTCACACCCACACACACAGTGACACACACACAGTCACACCCACACACACACACAGTGACACACACACACACAGTCACACCCACACACACACACAGTGACACACACACACACAGTGACACACACACACACAGTCACACCCACACTCACACAGTCACACACACACAGTCACACACAGTCACAGTGACACCCACACAGCTGTCACCCGCGTTGTGTCTGTGGCAGGGGAGTTGTGGGTGAGGCTGTCGCTGTTGAAGCGGCAGAGAACGACACCCAGCCCTGTGGGGGACGGTGACACACACACAGTGACACACACACAGTGACACACACACACAGTGACACACACAGTGACACACACAGTGACACACAGTGACACACACACAGTGACACACACACAGTGACACACACACAGTGACACACACACAGTGACACACACACAGTGACACACACACAGTGACACACACAGTGACACACACAGTGACACACAGTGACACACACACAGTGACACACACAGTGACACACACACAGTGACACACACACAGTGACACACACACAGTGACACACACACAGTGACACACACAGTGACACACACAGTGACACACAGTGACACACACACAGTGACACACACAGTGACACACACAGTGACACACACACAGTGACACACATAGTGACACACACAGTGACACACACAGTGACACACAGTGACACACACAGTGACACACACACAGTGACACACACACAGTGACAGTGACACACACACAGTGACACACAGTGACACACAGTGACACACACAGTGACACACACAGTGACACACACAGTGACACACACACAGTGACACACAGTGACACACACAGTGACACACACACAGTGACACACACACAGTGACAGTGACACACACACAGTGACACACAGTGACACACAGTGACACACACAGTGACACACACAGTGACACACACAGTGACACACACACAGTGACACACACACAGTGACAGTGACACACACACAGTGACACACAGTGACACACAGTGACACACACAGTGACACACACAGTGACACACACAGTGACACACACACAGTGACACACAGTGACACACACAGTGACACACACACAGTGACACACACACAGTGACAGTGACACACACACAGTGACACACACAGTGTACACACACAGTGACACACACACAGTGACACACAGTGTACACACACAGTGACACACACAGTGACACACAGTGTACACACACACAGTGACACACACAGTGACACACAGTGACACACACAGTGACACACACACAGTGACACACACACAGTGACAGTGACACACACACAGTGACACACACAGTGTACACACACAGTGACACACACACAGTGACACACAGTGTACACACACAGTGACACACACAGTGACACACAGTGTACACACACACAGTGTACACACACACAGTGACACACACAGTGACACACACAGTGACACACACACAGTGACACACACACAGTGACAAACACACAGTGACACACACAGTGACACACACAGTGACACACACAGTGACACACACAGTGACACACACACACAGTGACACACACACAGTGACACACACACAGTGACACACACAGTGACACACACACAGTGATACACACACAGTGACACACACAGTGACACACACATTGACACACACACAGTGACACACACACACAGTGACACACACAGTGACACACACACAGTGACACACACAGTGACACACAGTGACACACAGTGACACACACCGTGACACACACACAGTGACACACACACAGTGACACACACAGTGACACACACACACAGTGACACACACACACACAGTGACACACACACACACAGTGACACACACACAGTGACACACACACAGTGACACACACACAGTGACACACACACAAACACAGTGACACACACACACAGTGACACACAGTGACACACACACAGTGACACACACACACAGTGACACACACACACACAGTGACACACACAGTGACACAGTGACACACACACAGTGACACACACACACACACAGTGACACACACACAGTTACACACACAGTGACACAGTGACACACACACAGTGACACACACACAAACACAGTGACACACACACAAACACAGTGACACACACACAAACACAGTGACACACACACACAGTGACACACACAGTGACACACACACAGTGACACACACACAGTGACACACACAGTGACACGGGGAGACAGAGACAGGGGGAGGCAGAGAGACACGTGGAGACACAATGACACACAGAGACACAATGACACACAGAGACACAATGACACACAGAGACACAATGACACGTGGAGACACAATGACACACAGAGACACAATGACACACAGAGACACAATGACACACAGAGACACAATGACACACAGAGACACAATGACACGTGGAGACACAATGACACGTGGAGACACAATGACACACAGAGACACAATGACACACAGAGACACAATGACACACAGAGACACAATGACACACAGAGACACAATGACACACAGAGACACAATGACACACAGAGACACAATGACACACAGAGACACAATGACACACAGAGACACAATGACACACAGAGACACAATGACACACAGAGACACAATGACACACAGAGACACAATGACACACAGAGACACAATGACACACAGAGACACAATGACACACAGAGACACAATGACACGTGGAGACACAATGACACACAGAGACACAATGACACACAGAGACACAATGACACACAGAGACACAATGACACACAGAGACACAATGACACGTGGAGACACAATGACACGTGGAGACACAATGACACACAGAGACACAATGACACGTGGAGACACAATGACACGTGGAGACACAATGACACACAGAGACACAATGACACACAGAGACACAATGACACACAGAGACACAATGACACACAGAGACACAATGACACACAGAGACACAATGACACACAGAGACACAATGACACACAGAGACACAATGACACACAGAGACACAATGACACACAGAGACACAATGACACACAGAGACACAATGACACACAGAGACACAATGACACACAGAGACACAATGACACACAGAGACACAATGACACACAGAGACACAATGACACACAGAGACACAATGACACACAGAGACACAATGACACACAGAGACACGTGGAGCCAAGGACACAGAGACACGTGTCGCGAGTTCTCCCGCCCTCACCACCACCATCCTCACCACCACCACCATCCTCACCACCACCACCCTCACCACCACCACCCTCACCACCCTCACCACCACCATCCTCACCACCACCACCCTCACCACCACCACCCTCACCACCCTCACCACCACCACCCTCACCACCTCCCTCACCACCACCCTCACCACCACCACCACCACCCTCACCACCCTCACCACCACCCTCACCACCCTCACCACCACCACCGTCACCACCCTCACCACCCTCACCACCCTCACCACCACCACCGTCACCACCGTCACCACCCTCACCACCACCACCCTCACCACCACCCTCACCACCACCCTCACCACCACCCTCACCACCACCCTCACCACCACCACCACCCTCACCACCACCCTCACCACCACCACCACCCTCACCACCACCACCACCGTCACCACCCTCACCACCACCACCACCCTCACCACCACCCTCACCACCTCCCTCACCACCACCCTCACCAGCTCCCTCACCACCACCACCACCCTCACCACCACCACCACCCTCACCACCACCACCACCCTCACCACCACCCTCACCACCCTCACCACCACCACCACCGTCACCACCCTCACCACCACCACCACCCTCACCACCACCCTCACCACCTCCCTCACCACCACCCTCACCACCACCCTCACCACCACCACCACCCTCACCAGCTCCCTCACCACCACCACCACCCTCACCACCACCACCCTCACCACCACCACCACCACCACCCTCACCACCACCACCACCACCACCCTCACCACCACCACCCTCACCACCCTCACCACCACCACCCTCACCACCACCCTCACCAGCTCCCTCACCTCCTCGTCTCGCGCCGCCGCCGCCGCTCACCACGCGCAGCGCGCGACTCGCAGCGGTGACCAAGGCGGCAGCCATGACAGGGATCGCCTCTAGCCACGCCCCTCCACCATCTAGCCACGCCCATCCACCATATAGCCACGCCTACCCCTCAATCGAGCCCCCGCCCACACCGCCATTATCTAGCCACGCCCACACCACTCACCGAACCCCGCCCGCCTACGTCCTCTAGACCGCGCCCCCTCTCGTTTGGCCACGCCCCTATCAACATGACCCCCAACTACAACCCCCCCGACACCTGGTGCTCTAGCCCCACCCTCTCCTCTAGCTCCACCCCCTCACCTCTAGCCCCACCCCCCATCAACTGATAGTGGACGGGGTAGGCGGGGCACGAACAGTTCGCCGTCATCACAACGCGACGCGCGGGGTCCCAACAATGGCGGCGCCCCGCCCCCCCCCGAGTAAAATGGCCGACTTCATGGCGACACTGATGACGTAACGTCAGAACGAAGGTGGTGACGTCACTTCTTTCATTGCTAAAAATCACGTGACCTCTACACCACGTGTTACATCGCCTCCGCTGGATGAGGTTCGATATGACGTCATCACCGCTGGATGAAGATCGACGTGACGTCACCGCTCCCTCAGTGTGATGTTAATTCAATCATTAACACCTAACTAATTTAAATCCCATTCCAAATTAATTTATTGACAATTACAGATATCACAATCAAGAGTTGGGACATTCACACAACGAGTTTATTACCTCACTATGTGGTTCTCTGTGTGGTGGTGGTGATGAGTCTATGGGTCTCTGTGTGGTGGTGATGAGTCTATGGGTCTCTGTGTGGTGGTGGTGAGTCTATGGGTCTCTGTGTGGTGGTGATGAGTCTATGGGTCTCTGTGTGATGAGTCTATGGGTCTCTGTGTGGTGGTGATGAGTCTATGGGTCTCTGTGTGGTGATGATGAGTCTATGGGTCTCTGTGTGGTGGTGATGAGTCTATGGGTCTCTGTGTGGTGG
The DNA here is from genome assembly GCF_048934315.1 of Petromyzon marinus. Taxonomy (NCBI): domain Eukaryota; kingdom Metazoa; phylum Chordata; class Hyperoartia; order Petromyzontiformes; family Petromyzontidae; genus Petromyzon; species Petromyzon marinus. The sequence continues at coordinate 227,295 of NW_027423698.1, read as the reverse complement.
AGGTGAGTCTATGGGTCTCTGTGTGGTGGTGGTGAGTCTATGGGTCTCTGTGTGGTGGTGATGAGTCTATGGGTCTCTGTGTGGTGGTGATGAGTCTATGGGTCTCTGTGTGGTGGTGATGAGTCTATGGGTCTCTGTGTGGTGGTGATGAGTCTATGGGTCTCTGTGTGGTGGAGGTGAGTCTATGGGTCTCTGTGTGGTGGTGGTGAGTCTATGGGTCTCTGTGTGGTGGTGATGAGTCTATGGGTCTCTGTGTGGTGGTGAGTCTATGGGTCTCTGTGTGGTGGTGATGAGTCTCTGGGTCTCTGTGTGGTGGTGGTGAGTCTATGGGTCTCTGTGTGGTGGTGATGAGTCTATGGGTCTCTGTGTGGTGGTGATCAGTCTATGGGTCTCTGTGTGGTGGTGATGAGTCTATGGGTCTCTGTGTGGTGGTGGTGAGTCTATGGGTCTCTGTGTGGTGGTGATGAGTCTATGGGTCTCTGTGTGGTGGTGGTGAGTCTATGGGTCTCTGTGTAGTGGTGAGTGTCTCTCTCGCCTCTCTGTGTGCTCTACAGAAGGCCCATGGCCTGAAACGTCACCTATTGTCTTCCACTACATCAGCGTGCGGGGGAAGGGCTTGGGGGGTGGGGCCACTCCGCCACGGGGTGGAGCTACGCACAGAATGGGCGTGGCCACCGCCCCATTGGCCAACACGCGAGGGGGCGTGGCGATCAGGGGTATGGGCGGGGCCACTCGTCGTGGGGGCGTGGCCACTGAGCAAAGGGGCGGGGCCGCGCGAACGGGGGGTGTGGTCAGGGAGTAAGGGGGCGGTGCTAGAGGAGGGGGAGGGGCTCTGCGCTTGGCCGCCCGCGGCTCGGCCAATCGGGGAGAGGTCCGCCGAGGCTCAGCCAATCGGGGAGAGGTCCGCCGTGGTGGCGGTTCGGCCAATCGGGGAGAGGTCCGCCGAGGCTCGACCAATCGGGGAGAGGTCCGCCGAGGCTCGACCAATCGGGGAGAGGTCCGCCGAGGCTCGACCAATCGGGGAGAGGTCCGCCGAGGCTCGACCAATCGGGGAGAGGTCCGCCGAGGCTCGACCAATCGGGGAGAGGTCCGCCGAGGCTCGGCCAATCGGGGAGAGGTTCGCCGAGGTCGAGGCTCGACCAATCCGTGAGCGGTTGGCCGAGGCGAAGACTCTGCCAATCGGGGAGAGGTCCGCCGAGGCTCGGCCAATCGGGGAGAGGTTTGCCGGGGTCGAGGCTCGACCAATCGGCGAGAGGTTGGCCGAGGGTCGGCCAATCGGGGAGAGGCGCTGGCAAGCGGGGAGGCGGGGCCGCAGTGTTCGACCAATCGGAGCGGAGACTGCTCAAAAAGGGCGGCCCAGGGAGGCGGAGCCTCGGGAGAGTGGGAGGAGCCACGCGCAGCACCTGTGGGGAAAGAGAAAGTGATGATGGTGGTGATGATGGTGGTGATGGTGGTGGTGATGGTGGTGATGGTGGTGGTGATGATGGTGGTGGTGATGATGATGGTGATGGTGGTGATGGTGGTGGTGATGATGGTGGTGGTGATGATGATGATGATGGTGGTGATGGTGGTGGTGATGATGGTGGTGGTGATGATGATGATGGTGGTGATGGTGGTGATGATGGTGGTGATGGTGGTGGTGATGGTGGTGATGGTGGTGGTGATGATGGTGGTGGTGGTGATGATGGTGGTGATGGTGGTGGTGATGGTGGTGATGGTGGTGGTGATGATGGTGGTGGTGGTGGTGATGATGATGGTGATGGTGGTGATGGTGGTGGTGATGATGGTGGTGGTGATGATGATGATGGTGGTGATGGTGGTGATGGTGGTGATGATAGTGATGGTGGTGATGGTGGTGATGGTGGTGGTGATGGTGGTGATGATGGTGGGTGGTGATGGTGGTGGTGGTGATGGTGGTGATGATGGTGGTGATGATGGTGGTGATGATGGTGGTGATGGTGGTGGTGGTGGTGGTGATGGTGGTGATGGTGGTGATGGTGGTGGTTGTGGTGGTGGTTGTGGTGGTGATGGTGATAGTGGTGATGATGGTGGTGATAGTGGTGATAGTGGTGATGATGGTGGTGATGATGGTGGTGGTTGTGATGGTGATAGTGGTGATGGTGGTGATGGTGGTGATGATGGTGGTGATGGTGATAATGATGATGGTGATGATGGTGGTGATGATGGTGGTGATGATGGTGGTGATGATAGTGATGGTGGTGATGGTGGTGATGGTGGTGGTGATGGTGGTGATGATGGTGGGTGGTGATGGTGGTGGTGATTGTGGTGATGGTGGTGATGGTGGGTGGTGATGGTGGTGATGATGGTGGTGATGATGGTGGTGATGGTGGTGGTGGTTGTGGTGGTGGTTGTGGTGGTGATAGTGGTGATGATGGTGGTGATGGTGGTGATGGTGATGATGGTGGTGGTTGTGATGGTGATAGTAGTGATGATGGTGGTGATGGTGGTGGTTGTGGTGGTGGTTGTGATGGTGATAGTGGTGATGGTGGTGATGGTGGTGATGGTGGTGATGATGGTGGTAGTGATGATGGTGGTGATGGTGATAATGATGATGGTGATAGTGATTATGGTGATAGTGATGATGATGGTGATGATGGTGGTGGTGATGGTGGTGATGGTGGTGGTGATGGTGGTGGTTGTGGTGGTGATGGTGATAGTGGTGATGATGGTGGTGATAGTGATGATAGTGGTGATGATGGTGGTGATGATGGTGGTGGTTGTGATGGTGATAGTAGTGATGATGGTGGTGATGGTGGTGGTTGTGGTGGTGGTTGTGATGGTGATAGTGGTGATGGTGGTGATGGTGGTGATGGTGGTGATGATGGTGGTAGTGATGATGGTGGTAGTGATTATGGTGATAGTGATGATGATGATGGTGGTGGTGATAATGATGGTGGTGGTGATGGTGGTGATGGTGGTGATGGCGGTGATGATGATGGTGGTGATAGTGATGATGGTGATAGTGATGGTGATAGTGGTGATGATAGTGGTGATGGTTATGATGGTGGTGATGGTGGTGATAGTGATGATGGTGATTGTGGTGATGGTGATGATAGTGATGGTGGTGAGGTGGTGATAGTGATGGTGGTGATAGTGATGATGGTGATAGTGGTGATGGTGATAGTGATGGTGGTGACGGTGGTGGTGATGGTGGTGGTGGTGATAGTGGTGATGGTGGTGATGGCGGTGATGATAGTGCTGATGATGTTTCCGATTTTACATTGTACCTAAATGTTGCTGGTTGCTGCTGCTGCTACTGCTGGTAGTGGTGGTAGTGGTGGTGGTGGTGCAACTTGTGGTGAAGTATGGCTTCCTTGCGACAGGAGCAGCCATGACCATAGCCGTCTCTGCGCACTCACCCCAGCGAGCTGCAACAACAACAACCGGTGACGTCACCACGACGCTTGTGCCAGGCTATGTGCACCCTGAGGCCACGTGAAGTGTCAAACGCCCGCTGGCAGGAGGTCACGGGCCAGACCCAGCAGGTGCCACGGGTAGACTGACTGAGATGACTGGCTGATGCACCACCTGTGCCCCCTACTGTGCCAACCTGCTGTGCTTTAGCCACCCGGCACTCCGCTCGTTGTTGTGAGCGTCGCTCCTCCGCCCTCCGTTGTTGTTGGAGGGCGACTGCCTCCAACTGCCCAGTAGCAGCGTCCTTCACGAGCCTCCTCCACAGAGGCCGATCTTGACACCGCTGGTACCAGTCATCGGCAAGTCCACTCAGCTCCACGTCCTCCTGTACCACATCACTCTTCTCTAGCCCGTGCTGCGCCCGTTTAGCCCCCTCGATCCGGCCGAACAAAAGCTGTTTCGGCATGCGGTGGCTGGGCATGCGGGCTACATGACCCAGCCAACGTAGCCTTGCCCGCCGGAGGAGCTCACCGATGGGACCTTGCCCAGATCTTTCAAGGATTTATGAGCTCCTCACACAATCCAGTCTGGTTAAATCCAGGATGGATCGTAGGCAGGCCAGATAAATATTCCTAACCGGCGAAGATGTTCCATTAGGGGTGTCCACGTTTCGCAAGCATAGAGAAGGGAGGGAACGACCGTGGCCGAGAAGACCCGAAGCTTAGTGCGGAGCGACAGACCAGGTAGCTTCCACACAGCGTTACGCAACCGATGAAAAGATATTGCCGCTCAACTGATTCGGAGTGAGACCTCTGCTGTTAAACCGGAGCCGGTAATGAGCACACTGCCCAGGTATGGGAAACTCTCCACTCTCTCCACGACTGCCCCATCACCGATCGGGAGTTGTGGGGGTGGAGTGTCCGATGGTACAAAATACCCAGGCAGGTGCTTAGTTTTGGTGGGGCTGATGGTAAGGCCCCATCTCTTAGTGGCACGCTCCAGTTTCAGCAGCAGCGCCTCTAACTCCTCCTCTGAGTGAGCTGCAATCACCAAATCATCGGCATACATAACGTGGTTGAGCAATAGGTAGCCATCCCTTGACCGCACCTGGGCATCGATCAGCCTCCCATTATATCTGTACCAGCTATTGAAGGCTTCACGAACTAAGTGGTCAAAATAGATGTTAAATAATGTGGGAGCCAGAGGATATCCCTGTCGCACTCCAAGGTGTACAGGGAATGGCTCTGACTCCCGGCCACGTAGTTTTACCCGGGCCCGCTCACCATCACGAAGGTCCTTAATGATCGTCAGCAGAGAGTCAGGGACTCCGAAGAATAATCTAGAGCCCAGGCCTACTGATGGTATCATAAGGCCTTGACCAGGTCAATAAAGCAGAGATGTAGATCTTGTTGGAATTCCCTACATCTCTGCTGTAGCAAACGGGCAGAAAATATGGAATCTGTGCAGGACCGCCCTTTCCTAAAACCGCATTGGGGCTCCGCAAGCCTCTCCTCAGCGTGCCTGGCAAGGCGATGTTGAATAATCCTTTCCAGGACCTTTCCCGGCACACTGAGGAGTGAGATGCCCCTGTAGTTGTTAAAGTCTGTGCGGTCCCCCTTCTTAAAGAGGGGGACCACCAGGGCATCCTTCCAATCCTGCGGAACCCGTCCAGTGGTCCAGACTGTTGTTATGATGTCATGTAGGGCAGTCTGTGCACAAACGCCACCCTTCCTCAGCATTTCACTTGGGAGATCATCTCTGCCCGGTGCCTTTCATGGTCTCAGACTCCGGATCACCTTCAGTACTTCCTCAACAGATGGCACCTCAGCCAGCCACTCACAGGGGGTGACTTCTTCCAATATTTGAGGCACCGCAGCCTCAGCAGGGTCATCCTCACTTTGTGCCACGATGTTTTCCTGGCAGAGGGATTTCCCCTCCCCCAGGACCTCACAGAAATGCTCAGTAAATCTGCAAACCTGTTCTTGGGGGTCGGAGATTGGATCACCGTTTTTTCCCCTAATGATGGTAATAGGTGTGGCGCTGCAGGTTACTTTTTTGATGGAGTTAAATAGAGATTTGTGATCGCGGGCCATTGAGGCAGACTCCATCTCCTCAGCAATCCGCGACCACCACCCATCTTTGCAGCGCCTCACGGCTCTCCGAACCTCCGAGCGAAGGCTGCGGTAAGCCTCCTCATTCTCTGACGTGGGATTCTGTAGCCGATGACAGTGGGCCTGTCGCTTTTTCTCAACCATCCTGAACACTTCCTCTGTCAGCCAGGGTCTCTGGGGAGGTCTGGACCGCGTACCCAAAGCAGCCATGGCAGCTGCATGAGTCACAGTCCTAAACCTCGCCCATTTACCCTCGACATCAGGAGTGGGGGACGATGCCAACCCCAGCCGCAAGCGATGATTAAATTCTCGCTTGCATGAATGGGATCCTGGGTGTACACCCACCACCGGAGTGAAAGAATGGTAGGCGCATCTTACAGATGACTAGTCGATGGTCAGTGGGTAGATCAGCTCCACGGTAGGTCCCGGTGTCAAGGACATGGGCCCGCATCCGCTGTTCCGTCACTATGTAGTCCAGCAGATGTTCTTGCTTGGACCCGGCATGCATCCATGATGTGTGGATGCGCCGATGCCGGAACAGCGTGTTGGTAACTACAAGCCCATGGGCTGCACAAAAATCTAGCAGCCTCCTGCCGTTATTGAGCTGATCTGGCCCATGTCTTCCAATCACTCCAGACCAGGTGCCAGCATCATGATCAACTCGGGCATTGAAGTCACCCAACAAGATGACTCTATCCCGACGGGTCACTTTAGCCAGCACCTGTGACAGGAGGTCATAGAAGGCATCTGACTCATCGGCTTTGCCTGCATCCCTCCACGGATGTTCGTCTTCGGTGGGGGCATAAGTAACCACGACCACCATTCCTCGCCTCCGGTTGATGGGAAGGTGAGCCCAAAGTAGCCTGGGGCTTACAGCTTCCCACACCTCACCGCCACGCTCCCACGCCCCCTTCATTCTTTTGTTCAAAAGAAGAGCCACACCCTGTTATTTGGCAGTCTGCTGCCCCGAGTAGAGGACTGTCCACCCCTCATGGTGGCAGGAGCCAGAGCCGGTCCACCGGACCTCCTGAATGCCCCAGAGATCCAGGCGGTACCGGTCCAGCTCCCGACAGAGGAGTGGCAGCCTCTCCTCCGCAGTGAGCGTTCGAACATTCCACGTGGCCACCCGTAGTGGCTTTTCGTTGTTTCCGGAGGAGCCCCGAGGGTAGAGATTCAATCTCCTGGCTCCGCCAAATGGGGTTTGGCCAGGAGACGTCATAGACGCCTGTCCCCCCGGGGCCTCCGGCACAAGCTTATTAGTTAGATATTTTAGACGTGGTTTAGTGGTAATTAATTGAAGGTGGAGGGGTTACCAGCCCCTCGCACCCGTCCAGAGCCCCCTTTTAGCCACTGTGGTGGCCACAGACGCCATGAGGGGAAAGACCAATCGGAATTGGCCTTCCCCCCACAGCACTGTCCACGACAGAGTTGCCCGTCCGGCACCACGCACACACAACCACACACACACACGTAGCGGGGTGGGTGGGAGAGTGAGTAGGTGAGTGAGTGAGTAGGTGAGTGCGTAGGTGAGTGAGTAGTGAGTGAGTAGGTGAGTGAGTAGGTGAGTGAGTGGGTGAGTGAGTAGGTGAGTGAGTAGGTGAGTGAGTGAGTGAGTGGGTGAGTGCGTAGGTGAGTGAGTAGGTGAGTGAGTAGGTGAGTGAGTAGGTGAGCGAGTGGGTGAGTGAGTGGGTGAGTGAGTGAGTGGGTGAGTGAGTGGGTGAGTGAGTAGGTGAGTGAGTGGGTGAGTAGGTGAGTGAGTAAGTGAGTAGGTGAGTGAGTGGGTGAGTAGGTGAGTGAGTAGGTGAGCGAGTTAGTAAGTGAGTGAGCAGGTGAGTTAGTAGGTGAGTGAGTGGGTAAGTGGGTGAGTAGGTGAGTGAGTAGGTGAGCGAGTGAGTAAGTGAGTGAGTAGGTGAGTGAGTGGGTAAGTGGGTGAGTAGGTGAGTGAGTAGGTGAGCGAGTGAGTAGGTGAGTTAGTAGGTGAGTGAGTGGGTAAGTGGGTGAGTAGGTGAGTGAGTGGGTGAGTGAGTAGGTGAGTGAGTAGGTGAGTGAGTGAGTAGGTGAGTGAGTAGGTGAGTGAGTAGGTGAGTAGGTGAGTGAGTAGGTGAGTAGGTGAGTGAGTAGGTGAGTGAGTAGGTGTGTGAGTAGGTGAGTGAGTAGGTGAGTAGGTGAGTGAGTAGGTGAGTAGGTGAGTAGGTGAGTGAGTAGGTGAGTAGGTGAGTGAGTAGGTGAGTGAGTAAGTGAGTAGGTGAGTGAGTGGGTGAGTGAGTACGTGAGTGAGTAGGTGAGTAGGTGAGTGAGTAGGTGAGTGAGTAGGTGAGTAGGTGAGTGAGTAGGTGAGTGAGTAGGTGAGTGAGTAGGTGAGTGAGTAGGTGAGTGAGGGAGGTGAGTGAGTAGGTGAGTAGGTGAGTGAGTAGGGGTGAGTGAGTAGGTGAGTGAGTAGGTGAGTGAGTAGGTGAGTGAGTAGGTGAGTGAGTAGGTGAGTGAGTAGGTGAGTGAGTAGGTGAGTAGGTGAGTAGGTGAGTGAGTAGGTGAGTGAGGAGGTGAGTGAGTAGGTGAGTGAGTAGGTGAGTAGGTGAGTGAGTAGGTGAGTGAGTAGGTGAGTGAGTAGGTGAGTGAGTAGGTGAGTGAGTAGGTGAGTGAGTAGGTGAGTAGGTGAGTGAGTAGGTGAGTAGGTGAGTGAGTAGGTGAGTGAGTAGGTGAGTGAGTAGGTGAGTAGGTGAGTGAGTAGGTGAGTAGGTGAGTGAGTAGGTGAGTGAGTAGGTGAGTAGGTGAGTGAGTAGGTGAGTGAGTAGGTGAGTAGGTGAGTGAGTAGGTGAGTGAGTAGGTGAGTGAGTAGGTGAGTGAGTAGGTGAGTAGGATGAGTGAGTAGGTGAGTGAGTAGGTGAGTGAGTAGGTGAGTAGGTGAGTGAGTAGGTGAGTAAGTGAGTGAGTAGGTGAGTGAGTAGGTGAGTAGGTGAGTGAGTAGGTGAGTGAGTAGGTGAGTGATTAGGTGAGTGAGTAGGTGAGTGAGTAGGTGAGTGAGTAGGTGAGTGAGTAGGTGAGTACCCATGTCCCTGAGGTGTTTCCTCAGCCCGATCTCCCAGTGCCGCATGAGGCTTCGAGAGTCAACTTGCAGGTGGATTGTGCCGGGCACGGTGGCTGGTGAGGAGGAGGTGGTGAGGGTGGTGGTGGTGAGGGTGGTGGCTGGTGAGGAGGAGGTGGTGAGGGTGGGGTGAGGGTGGTGGCTGGTGAGGAGGAGGTGGTGAGGGTGGTGGTGGTGGTGGTGGCTGGTGAGGAGGAGGAGGAGGAGGGGGTGAGGGTGATTGAGAACAAACGGTGGACGCTTCCCCGCTCACTCGCATGCACCGCCATGTCCTGCACACAGACACAGGCAAAGATCCCCCAGGTAGTCTCTAGCAGGGCTGCAGGGGCAAGTGCTGAGATGCAGACAAAGCTCCCCCAGGTAGCCTCTAGCAGGGATGTAGGGGCAAGTGCTGAGGCACAGGCAAAGGTCCCCCAGGTAGCCTCTAGCAGGGCTGCAGGGGCAAGTGCTGAGACACAGACAAAGCTCCCCCAGGTAGCCTCTAGCAGGGCTGTAGGGGCAAGTGCTGAGGCACAGACAAAGCTCCCCCAGGTAGCCTCTAGCAGGGCTGTAGGGGCAAGTGCTGAGACACAGAGACAAAGCTCCCCCAGGTAGCCTCTAGCAGGGCTGTAGGGGCAAGTGCTGAGACACAGACAAAGCTCCCCCAGGTAGCCTCTAGCAGGGCTGTAGGGGCAAGTGCTGAGACACAGAGACAAAGCTCCCCCAGGTAGCCTCTAGCAGGGCTGTAGGGGCAAGTGCTGAGACACAGACAAAGCTCCCCCAGGTAGCCTCTAGCAGGGCTGTAGGGGCAAGTGCTGAGACACAGACAAAGCTCCCCCAGGTAGCCTCTAGCAGGGCTGCAGGGGCAAGTGCTGAGACACAGACAAAGCTCCCCAGGTAGCCTCTAGCAGGGCTGTAGGGGCAAGTGCTGAGACACAGAGACAAAGCTCCCCCAGGTAGCCTCTAGCAGGGCTGTAGGGGCAAGTGCCGAGACACAGACAAAGCTCCCCCAGGTAGCCTCTAGCAGGGCTGTAGGGGCAAGTGCCGAGACACAGACAAAGCTCCCCCAGGTAGCCTCTAGCAGGGCTGTAGGGGCAAGTGCTGAGACACAGAGACAAAGCTCCCCCAGGTAGCCTCTAGCAGGGCTCTAGGGGCAAGTGCTGAGACACAGAGACAAAGCTCCCCCAGGTAGCCTCTAGCAGGGCTGCAGGGGCAAGTGCTGAGACACAGACAAAGCTCCCCCAGGTAGCCTCTAGCAGGGCTGTAGGGGCAAGTGCTGAGACACAGACAAAGCTCCCCCAGGTAGCCTCTAGCAGGGCTGCAGGGGCAAGTGCTGAGACGCAGACAAAGCTCCCCCAGGTAGCCTCTAGCAGGGCTGTAGGGGCAAGTGCCGAGACACAGACAAAGCTCCCCCAGGTAGCCTCTAGCAGGGCTGTAGGGGCAAGTGCCGAGACACAGACAAAGCTCCCCCAGGTAGCCTCTAGCAGGGCTGTAGGGGCAAGTGCTGAGACACAGAGACAAAGCTCCCCCAGGTAGCCTCTAGCAGGGCTCTAGGGGCAAGTGCTGAGACACAGAGACAAAGCTCCCCCAGGTAGCCTCTAGCAGGGCTGCAGGGGCAAGTGCTGAGACACAGACAAAGCTCCCCCAGGTAGCCTCTAGCAGGGCTGTAGGGGCAAGTGCTGAGACACAGACAAAGCTCCCCCAGGTAGCCTCTAGCAGGGCTGCAGGGGCAAGTGCTGAGACGCAGACAAAGCTCCCCCAGGTAGCCTCTAGCAGGGCTGTAGGGGCAAGTGCTGAGACGCAGACAAAGCTCCCCCAGGTAGCCTCTAGCAGGGCTGTAGGGGCAAGTGCTGTGTTAGTAGCGAGTAGCAGCAGCAGCGTCTATGAAGGCTACCGGCACTGTGGCTACACACAGAGAGGGGGTGGGTGGCCAGCACCACCACCACTACACCACCACCACTACACCATCACCACCACCACCACCACTACACCACCACCACCACAACCACCACCACCATCACCACCATCACCACCATCACCATCACCACCAACACCACCACCACTACACCACCACCATCACCACCATCACCATCACCACCATCACCACCAACACCACCACCACCACTACACCACCACCAACACCACCACCACCACTACACCATCACCATCACCACCATCACCACCACCACACCACCACCACCACCATCACCACAACCACCACAACCACCACAACCACCACCACCACCACAACCACCACCACCACCATCACCACCATCACCACCATCACCACCACCATCACCACCACCACCACCACCATCACCACCACCACCACTACACCACCACCATCACCACCACCACCACCACCATCACCACCACCACCATCACCACCACCACCACCCCGACCACCACCATCACCACCACCACCATCACCACCACCACTACCACCACACCACCACCACCAGGTGACTGATTTGAGGCTGAGTCGACCTAGGGGAGGCCCACCCCCCGCCCGCTCACCCTGGTGAGGTGGAGGATCTCTGTAGGCTCCACGGCTGCCTGCAGCTCCAGCGGGGAGTAGAAACAGCAGAGAGTGGAGCGCCTCACCACGCAGTGCAAGCGGGACCACAGAGAACCTGCTCGCTACTCACCACACACTCACCACAATCACTCACCACTCACTCATCACTCACTCACCACTCATACACTCACTCACTCATACACTCACTCACCACTCACACTCACCACTCACACTCACCACTCACTCACTCATACACTCACTCATACACTCACCACTATCACTCACCACTATCACTCACCACTATCACTCACCACTCTCACTCACCACTATCACTCACCACTCACACACTCACCACTATCACTCACCACTCACACCTCACCACTCACCACTCTCACTCACTCATACACTCACTCACCACTATCACTCACCACTCACCACTATCACTCACCACTATCACTCACCACTCATACACTCACTCACTCACTCATACACTCACTCATACACTCACTCACCACTCTCACTCACCACTCACTCACTCATACA
>NW_027423698.1:128964-215587 GCF_048934315.1 Petromyzon marinus | reverse complement strand
TGGTGAGTGATAGTGGTGAGTGATAGTGGTGAGTGATAGTGGTGAGTGTATGAGTGAGTGTATGAGTGAGTGAGTGGTGAGTGTGAGTGGTGAGTGATAGTGGTGAGTGAGTGTATGAGTGGTGAGTGTATGAGTGGTGAGTGAGTGGTGAGTGATAGTGGTGAGTGAGTGTATGAGTGGTGAGTGTGAGTGATGAGTGAGTGGTGAGTGATAGTGGTGAGTGTGGTGAGTAGCGAGCAGGTTCTCTGTGGTCCCGCTTGCACTGTGTGGTGAGTGAGTGGTGAGTGAGAGTGGTGAGTGAGTGTATGAGTGAGTGAGTGTATGAGTGAGTGAGTGTATGAGTGGTGAGTGATTGTGGTGAGTGTGTGGTGAGTAGCGAGCAGGTTCTCTGTGGTCCCGCTTGCACTGCGTGGTGAGTGAGTGGTGAGTGAGAGTGGTGAGTGAGTGTATGAGTGTGAGTGGTGAGTGAGTGTATGAGTGAGTGAGTGTATGAGTGAGTGAGTGGTGAGTGAGTGTATGAGTGAGTGATAGTGGTGAGTGATAGTGGTGAGTGTATGAGTGAGTGAGTGAGTGGTGAGTGAGTGGTGAGTGAGTGAGTGGTGAGTGAGTGAGTGTATGAGTGAGTGTATGAGTGAGTGAGTGTATGAGTGGTGAGTGTGAGTGATGAGTGAGTGGTGAGTGATAGTGGTGAGTGTGGTGAGTAGCGAGCAGGTTCTCTGTGGTCCCGCTTGCACTGCGTGGTGAGGCGCTCCACTCTCTGCTGTTTCTACTCCCCGCTGGAGCTGCAGGCTGCCGTGGAGCCTACAGAGATCCTCCACCTCACCAGGGTGAGCGGGCGGGGGGTGGGCCTCCCCTAGGTCGACTCAGCCTCAAATCAGTCACCTGGTGGTGGTGGTGGTGGGGGTGGTGGTGGTGATGGTGGTGGTGGTGGTGGTGGTGGTGGTGATGGTGGTGGTGGTGATGGTGGTGGTGATGGTGGTGATGGTGGTGGTGATGGTGGTGGTGGTGGTGATGGTTATTGTGGTGATGGTGGTGATGGTGGCGATGGTGGTGGTGATGGTGGTGGTGGTGGTGATGGTGGTGGTGATGGTGGTGGAGTGGTGGTGGTGCTGGCCACCCACCCTCTCTGTGTGTAACCACAGTGCCGGTAGCCTTCATAGACGCTGCTGCTGCTACTCGCTACTAACACAGCACTTGCCCCTACAGCCCTGCTAGAGGCTACCTGGGGGAGCTTTGTCTGTGTCTCAGCACTTGCCCCTGCAGCCCTGCTAGAGGCTACCTGGGGGAGCTTTGTCTGTGTCTCGGCACTTGCCCCTACAGCCCTGCTAGAGGCTACCTGGGGGAGCTTTGTCTGTGTCTCAGCACTTGCCCCTACAGCCCTGCCAGAGGCTACCTGGGGGAGCTTTGTCTGTGCCTCAGCACTTGCCCCTACATCCCTGCTAGAGGCTACCTGGGGGAGCTTTGTCTGCATCTCAGCACTTGCCCCTGCAGCCCTGCTAGAGGCTACCTGGGGGAGCTTTGTCTGTGTCTCGGCACTTGCCCCTACAGCCCTGCTAGAGGCTACCTGGGGGACCTTTGTCTGTGTCTCGGCACTTGCCCCTACAGCCCTGCTAGAGGCTACCTGGGGGAGCTTTGTCTGTGTCTCAGCACTTGCCCCTACAGCCCTGCCAGAGGCTACCTGGGGGAGCTTTGTCTCTGTGTCTCAGCACTTGCCCCTACAGCCCTGCTAGAGGCTACCTGGGGGAGCTTTGTCTGTGTCTCAGCACTTGCCCCTACAGCCCTGCTAGAGGCTACCTGGGGGAGCTTTGTCTCTGTGTCTCAGCACTTGCCCCTACAGCCCTGCTAGAGGCTACCTGGGGGAGCTTTGTCTGTGCCTCAGCACTTGCCCCTACATCCCTGCTAGAGGCTACCTGGGGGAGCTTTGTCTGCATCTCAGCACTTGCCCCTGCAGCCCTGCTAGAGGCTACCTGGGGGAGCTTTGTCTGTGTCTCGGCACTTGCCCCTACAGCCCTGCTAGAGGCTACCTGGGGGAGCTTTGTCTGCGTCTCAGCACTTGCCCCTGCAGCCCTGCTAGAGGCTACCTGGGGGAGCTTTGTCTGTGTCTCAGCACTTGCCCCTACAGCCCTGCTAGAGGCTACCTGGGGGAGCTTTGTCTGTGTCTCAGCACTTGCCCCTACAGCCCTGCTAGAGGCTACCTGGGGGAGCTTTGTCTCTGTGTCTCAGCACTTGCCCCTACAGCCCTGCTAGAGGCTACCTGGGGGAGCTTTGTCTGTGCCTCAGCACTTGCCCCTGCAGCCCTGCTAGAGGCTACCTGGGGGATCTTTGCCTGTGTCTGTGTGCAGGACATGGCGGTGCATGCGAGTGAGCGGGGAAGCGTCCACCGTTTGTTCTCAATCACCCTCACCCCCTCCTCCTCCTCCTCACCAGCCACCCTCACCACCACCCTCACCACCTCCTCCTCACCAGCCACCACCCTCACCACCACCCTCACCACCTCCTCCTCACCAGCCACCGTGCCCGGCACAATCCATCTGCAAGTTGACTCTCGAAGCCTCATGCGGCACTGGGAGATCGGGCTGAGGAAACACCTCAGGGACATGGGTACTCACCTACTCACTCACCTACTCACTCACCTACTCACCTACTCACTCACCTACTCACTCACCTACTCACCTACTCACTCACCTACTCACCTACTCACTCACCTACTCACCTACTCACTCACCTACTCACTCACCTACTCACTCACCTACTCACTCACCTACTCACTCACCTACTCACTCACCTACTCACCTACTCACTCACCTACTCACCTACTCACTCACCTACTCACTCACCTACTCACTCACCTACTCACCTACTCACTCACCTACTCACCTACTCACTCACCTACTCACTCACCTACTTACCTACTCACTCACCTACTCACCTACTCACTCACCTACTCACCTACTCACTCACCTACTCACTCACCTACTCACTCACCTACTCACCTACTCACTCACCTACTCACTCACCTACTCACTCACCTACTCACCTACTCACCTACTCACTCACCTACTCACCTACTCACTCACCTACTCACCTACTCACCTACTCACTCACCTACTCACCTACTCACTCACCTACTCACCTACTCACTCACCTACTCACTCACCTACTCACTCACCTACTCACCTACTCACTCACCTACTCACCTACTCACTCACCTACTCACTCACCTACTCACTCACCTACTCACCTACTCACTCACCTACTCACTCACCTACTCACTCACCTACTCACCTACTCACTCACCTACTCACCTACTCACTCACCTACTCACTCACCTACTCACTCACCTACTCACTCACCTACTCACCTACTCACTCACCTACTCACCTACTCACCTACTCACTCACCTCCTCACTCACCTACTCACTCACCTACTCACCTACTCACTCACCTACTCACTCACCTACTCACCTACTCACTCACCTACTCACTCACCTACTCACCTACTCACTCACCTACTCACCTACTCACTCACCTCCTCACTCACCTCCTCACTCACCTACTCACTCACCTACTCACCTACTCACTCACCTACTCACTCACCTACTCACTCACCTACTCACCTACTCACTCACCTACTCACTCACCTACTCACTCACCTACTCACCTACTCACTCACGTACTCACTCACCCACTCACTCACCTACTCACTCACTCACCTACTCACCTACTCACTCACCTACTCACTCACCTACTCACCTACTCACTCACCTACTCACTCACCTACTCACTCACCTACTCACCTACTCACTCACCTACTCACACACCTACTCACTCACCTACTCACTCACCTACTCACCTACTCACTCACCTACTCACCTACTCACTCACCTACTCACTCACCCACTCACTCACCTACTCACCCACTTACCCACTCACTCACCTACTAACTCACCTACTCACTCGCTCACCTACTCACTCACCTACTCACCCACTTACCCACTCACTCACCTACTCACTCACTTACTCACTCGCTCACCTACTCACTCACCTACTCACCCACTTACCCACTCACTCACTTACTAACTCACCTGCTCACTCACTTACTAACTCGCTCACCTACTCACTCACCTACTCACCCACTCACTCACCTACTCACTTACTCACTCACCTACTCACCCACTCACTCACCTACTCACTCACCCACTCACTCACCCACTCACTCACCCACTCACTCACCCACTCGCTCACCTACTCACTCACCTACTCACTCACCTACTCACTCACCTACGCACTCACCCACTCACTCACTCACTCACCTACTCACTCACCTACTCACTCACCCACTCACTCACCTACTCACTCACCTACTCACTCACCTACTCACTCACCTACGCACTCACCTACTCACTCACTCACCTACTCACTCGCCCACCCACCCCGCTACGTGTGTGTGTGTGGTTGTGTGTGCGTGGTGCCGGACGGGCAACTCTGTCGTGGACAGTGCTGTGGGGGGAAGGCCAATTCCGATTGGTCTTTCCCCTCATGGCGTCTGTGGCCACCACAGTGGCTAAAAGGGGGCTCTGGACGGGTGCGAGGGGCTGGTAACCCCTCCACCTTCAATTAATTACCACTAAACCACGTCTAAAATATCTAACTAATAAGCTTGTGCCGGAGGCCCCGGGGGGACAGGCGTCTATGACGTCTCCTGGCCAAACCCCATTTGGCGGAGCCAGGAGATTGAATCTCTACCCTCGGGGCTCCTCTGGAAACAACGAAAAGCCACTACGGGTGGCCACGTGGAATGTTCGAACGCTCACTGCGGAGGAGAGGCTGCCACTCCTCTGTCGGGAGCTGGACCGGTACCGCCTGGATCTCTGGGGCATTCAGGAGGTCCGGTGGACCGGCTCTGGCTCCTGCCACCATGAGGGGTGGACAGTCCTCTACTCGGGGCAGCAGACTGCCAAACAACAGGGTGTGGCTCTTCTTTTGAACAAAAGAATGAAGGGGGCGTGGGAGCGTGGCGGTGAGGTGTGGGAAGCTGTAAGCCCCAGGCTACTTTGGGCTCACCTTCCCATCAACCGGAGGCGAGGAATGGTGGTCGTGGTTACTTATGCCCCCACCGAAGACGAACATCCGTGGAGGGATGCAGGCAAAGCCGATGAGTCAGATGCCTTCTATGACCTCCTGTCACAGGTGCTGGCTAAAGTGACCCGTCGGGATAGAGTCATCTTGTTGGGTGACTTCAATGCCCGAGTTGATCATGATGCTGGCACCTGGTCTGGAGTGATTGGAAGACATGGGCCAGATCAGCTCAATAACGGCAGGAGGCTGCTAGATTTTTGTGCAGCCCATGGGCTTGTAGCTACCAACACGCTGTTCCGGCATCGGCGCATCCACACATCATGGATGCATGCCGGGTCCAAGCAAGAACATCTGCTGGACTACATAGTGACGGAACAGCGGATGCGGGCCCATGTCCTTGACACCGGGACCTACCGTGGAGCTGATCTACCCACTGACCATCGACTAGTCATCTGTAAGATGCGCCTACCATTCTTTCACTCCGGTGGTGGGTGTACACCCAGGATCCCATTCATGCAAGCGAGAATTTAATCATCGCTTGCGGCTGGGGTTGGCATCGTCCCCCACTCCTGATGTCGAGGGTAAATGGGCGAGGTTTAGGACTGTGACTCATGCAGCTGCAATGGCTGCTTTGGGAACGCGGTCCAGACCTCCCCAGAGACCCTGGCTGACAGAGGAAGTGTTCAGGATGGTTGAGAAAAAGCGACAGGCCCACTGTCATCGGCTACAGAATCCCACGTCAGAGAATGAGGAGGCTTACCGCAGCCTTCGCTCGGAGGTTCGGAGAGCCGTGAGGCGCTGCAAAGATGGGTGGTGGTCGCGGATTGCTGAGGAGATGGAGTCTGCCTCAATGGCCCGCGATCACAAATCTCTATTTAACTCCATCAAAAAAGTAACCTGCAGCGCCACACCTATTACCATCATTAGGGGAAAAAACGGTGATCCAATCTCCGACCCCCAAGAACAGGTTTGCAGATTTACTGAGCATTTCTGTGAGGTCCTGGGGGAGGGGAAATCCCTCTGCCAGGAAAACATCGTGGCACAAAGTGAGGATGACCCTGCTGAGGCTGCGGTGCCTCAAATATTGGAAGAAGTCACCCCCTGTGAGTGGCTGGCTGAGGTGCCATCTGTTGAGGAAGTACTGAAGGTGATCCGGAGTCTGAGACCATGAAAGGCACCGGGCAGAGATGATCTCCCAAGTGAAATGCTGAGGAAGGGTGGCGTTTGTGCACAGACTGCCCTACATGACATCATAACAACAGTCTGGACCACTGGACGGGTTCCGCAGGATTGGAAGGATGCCCTGGTGGTCCCCCTCTTTAAGAAGGGGGACCGCACAGACTTTAACAACTACAGGGGCATCTCACTCCTCAGTGTGCCGGGAAAGGTCCTGGAAAGGATTATTCAACATCGCCTTGCCAGGCACGCTGAGGAGAGGCTTGCGGAGCCCCAATGCGGTTTTAGGAAAGGGCGGTCCTGCACAGATTCCATATTTTCTGCCCGTTTGCTACAGCAGAGATGTAGGGAATTCCAACAAGATCTACATCTCTGCTTTATTGACCTGGTCAAGGCCTTATGATACCATCAGTAGGCCTGGGCTCTAGATTATTCTTCGGAGTCCCTGACTCTCTGCTGACGATCATTAAGGACCTTCGTGATGGTGAGCGGGCCCGGGTAAAACTACGTGGCCGGGAGTCAGAGCCATTCCCTGTACACCTTGGAGTGCGACAGGGATATCCTCTGGCTCCCACATTATTTAACATCTATTTTGACCACTTAGTTCGTGAAGCCTTCAATAGCTGGTACAGATATAATGGGAGGCTGATCGATGCCCAGGTGCGGTCAAGGGATGGCTACCTATTGCTCAACCACGTTATGTATGCCGATGATTTGGTGATTGCAGCTCACTCAGAGGAGGAGTTAGAGGCGCTGCTGCTGAAACTGGAGCGTGCCACTAAGAGATGGGGCCTTACCATCAGCCCCACCAAAACTAAGCACCTGCCTGGGTATTTTGTACCATCGGACACTCCACCCCCACAACTCCCGATCGGTGATGGGGCAGTCGTGGAGAGAGTGGAGAGTTTCCCATACCTGGGCAGTGTGCTCATTACCGGCTCCGGTTTAACAGCAGAGGTCTCACTCCGAATCAGTTGAGCGGCAATATCTTTTCATCGGTTGCGTAACGCTGTGTGGAAGCTACCTGGTCTGTCGCTCCGCACTAAGCTTCGGGTCTTCTCGGCCACGGTCGTTCCCTCCCTTCTCTATGCTTGCGAAACGTGGACACCCCTAATGGAACATCTTCGCCGGTTAGGAATATTTATCTGGCCTGCCTACGATCCATCCTGGATTTAACCAGACTGGATTGTGTGAGGAGCTCATAAATCCTTGAAAGATCTGGGCAAGGTCCCATCGGTGAGCTCCTCCGGCGGGCAAGGCTACGTTGGCTGGGTCATGTAGCCCGCATGCCCAGCCACCGCATGCCGAAACAGCTTTTGTTTGGCCGGATTGAGGGGGCTAAACGGGCGCAGCACGGGCTAGAGAAGAGATGGAGTGATGTGGTACAGGAGGACGTGGAGCTGAGTGGACTTGCCGATGACTGGTACCAGCGGTGTCAAGATCGGCCTCTGTGGAGGAGGCTCGTGAAGGACGCTACTGGGCAGTTGGAGGCAGTCGCCCTCCAACAACAACGGAGGGCGGAGGAGCGACGCTCACAACAACGAGCGGAGCGCCGGGTGGCTAAAGCACAGCAGGTTGGCACAGTAGGGGGCACAGGTGGTGCATCAGCCAGTCATCTCAGTCAGTCTACCCGTGGCACCTGCTGGGTCTGCCCCGTGACCTGGTGCACCTAGCCTGGCACAGTAGGGGGCACAGGTGGTGCATCAGCCAGTCATCTCAGGCAGTCTACCCGTGGCACCTGCTGGGTCTGGCCCGTGACCTCCTGCCAGCGGGCGTTTGATACTTCACGTGGCCTCAGGGTGCACATAGCCTGGCACAAGCGTCGTGGTGACGTCACCGGTTGTTGTTGTTGCAGCTCGCTGGGGTGAGTGCGCAGAGACGGCTATGGTCATGGCTGCTCCTGTCGCAAGGAAGCCATACTTCACCACAAGTTGCACCACCACCACCACTACCACCACTACCAGCAGTAGCAGCAGCAGCAACCAGCAACATTTAGGTACAATGTAAAATCGGAAACATCATCAGCACTATCATCACCGCCATCACCACCATCACCACCACCATCACCACCATCACTATCACCATCATCACTATCACCATCACCACCATCATCACTATCACCATCATCACTATCACCACCATCACTATCACCACCATCACTATCACCACCATCACCACTATCACCATCATCACTATCATCACCACCACCATCATTATCACCACCACCATCATCACTATCACCATAATCACTATCACCATCATCATTATCACCACCATCACCACCACCATCATCACCACCATCACTATCACCACCACCATCACCATCATCACCACCATCATCACCACCATCATCACCACCATCATCACCACCACCATCACCACCATCACCACCACCATCACCACCATCACCATCATCACCACCACCATCACCACCATCACCACCATCATCACCACCACCACCACCATCATCACCACCATCACCACCATCATCACCACCATCACCACCACCATCACCACCATCATCACCATCACCACCATCATCACCACCATCATCACTTTCTCTTTCCCCACAGGTGCTGCGCGTGGCTCCTCCCACTCTCCCGAGGCTCCGCCTCCCTGGGCCGCCCTTTTTGAGCAGTCTCCGCTCCGATTGGTCGAACACTGCGGCCCCGTCTCCCCACTTGCCAGCGCCTCTCCCCGATTGGCCGACCCTCGGCCAACCTCTCGCCGATTGGTCGAGCCTCGACCCCGGCAAACCTCTCCCCGATTGGCCGAGCCTCGGCGGACCTCTCCCCGATTGGCAGAGTCTTCGCCTCGGCCAACCGCTCACGGATTGGTTGAGCCTCGACCTCGGCGAACCTCTCCCCGATTGGCCGAGCCTCGGCGGACCTCTCCCCGATTGGCCGAGCCTCGGCGGACCTCTCCCCGATTGGCCGAGCCTCGGCGGACCTCTCCCCGATTGGTCGAGCCTCGGCGGACCTCTCCCCGATTGGTCGAGCCTCGGCGGACCTCTCCCCGATTGGTCGAGCCTCGGCGGACCTCTCCCCGATTGGCCGAACCGCCACCACGGCGGACCTCTCCCCGATTGGCTGAGCCTCGGCGGACCTCTCCCCGATTGGCCGAGCCGCGGGCGGCCAAGCGCAGAGCCCCTCCCCCTCCTCTAGCACCGCCCCCTTACTCCCTGACCACACCCCCCGTTCGCGCGGCCCCGCCCCTTTGCTCAGTGGCCACGCCCCCACGACGAGTGGCCCCGCCCATACCCCTGATCGCCACGCCCCCTCGCGTGTTGGCCAATGGGGCGGTGGCCACGCCCATTCTGTGCGTAGCTCCACCCCGTGGCGGAGTGGCCCCACCCCCCAAGCCCTTCCCCCGCACGCTGATGTAGTGGAAGACAATAGGTGACGTTTCAGGCCATGGGCCTTCTGTAGAGCACACAGAGAGGCGAGAGAGACACTCACCACTACACAGAGACCCATAGACTCACCACCACACAGAGACCCATAGACTCATCACCACCACACAGAGACCCATAGACTCATCACCACCACACAGAGACCCATAGACTCATCACCACCACACAGAGACACATAGACTCACCACCACCACACAGAGACCCATAGACTCACCACCACCACACAGAGACCCATAGACTCATCACACAGAGACCCATAGACTCATCACCACCACACAGAGACCCATAGACTCATCACCACCACACAGAGACCCATAGACTCATCACCACCACACAGAGACCCATAGACTCATCACCACCACACAGAGACCCATATACTGACCACCACACAGAGACCCATAGACTCATCACCACACAGAGACCCATAGACTCATCACCACACAGAGACCCATAGACTCATCATCACCACACAGAGACCCATAGACTCATCACCACCACACAGAGACCCATAGACTCATCACCACCACCACACAGAGACCCATAGACTCACCACCACCACACAGAGACCCATAGACTCACCACCACCACACAGAGACCCATAGACTCATCACCACCACACAGAGACCCATAGACTCATCACCACCACACAGAGACCCATAGACTCATCACCACCACCACACAGAGACCCATAGACTCACCACCACCACACAGAGACCCATAGACTCACCACCACCACACAGAGACCCATAGACTCATCACCACCACACAGAGACCCATAGACTCACCACCACCACACAGAGACCCATAGACTCATCACCACCACCACACAGAGACCCATAGACTCACCACCACCACACAGAGACCCATAGACTCATCACCACACAGAGACCCATAGACTCATCACCACCACACAGAGACCCATAGACTCATCACCACCACACAGAGACCCATAGACTCATCACCACCACCAATAAACTCGTGTGAATGTCCCAACTCTTGATTGTGATATCTGTAATTGTCAATAAATTAATTTGGAATGGGATTTAAATTAGTTAGATGTGTTAATGATTGAATTAACATCACACTGAGGGGGCGGTGACGTCACGTCGATCTTCATCCAGCGGCGATGACGTCATATCGAGCCTCATCCAGCGGAGGCGATGTAACACGTGGTGTAGAGGTCACGTGATTTTTAGCAATGAAAGAAGTTACGTCACCACCTTCGTTCTGACGTTACGTCATCAGTGTCGCCATGAAGTCGGCCATTTTACTCGGGGGGGGCGGGACGCCGCCATTGTTGGGACCCCGCGCGTCGCGTTGTGATGACGGCGAGCTTTTCGTGCCCCGCCTACCCCGTCCACTATCAGTTGATGGGGGGTGGGGCTAGAGGTGAGGGGGTGGAGTTAGAGGAGGGGGTGGGGCTAGAGCACCAGGTGTCGGGGGGGGTTGTGGTTGGGGGTCATGTTGATAGGGGCGTGGCCAAACTAGAGGGGGCGCGGTCTAGAGGGCGTAGGCGGGCGGGGTTCGGTGAGTCGTGTGGGCGTGGCTAGATAATGGCGGTGTGGGCGGGGGCTCGATTGAGGGGGTGGGCGTGGCTATATGGTGGATGGGCGTGGCTAGATGGTGGAGGGGCGTGGCTAGAGGCGATTCCTGTCATGGCTGCCGCCTTGGTCACCGCTGCGAGTCGCGCGCTGCGCGTGGTGAGCGGCGGCGGCGGCGCGAGACGAGGAGGTGAGGGAGCTGGTGAGGGAGGTGGTGAGGGTGGTGAGGGTGGTGGTGAGGGTGGTGGTGGTGAGGGTGGTGGTGAGGGTGGTGGTGGTGAGGGGGGTGGTGGTGGTGAGGGTGGTGGTGGTGGGGGTGGTGGTGGTGAGGGTGGTGGTGGTGAGGGTGGTGGTGGTGAGGGTGGTGGTGAGGGTGGTGGTGAGGGTGGTGGTGAGGGTGGTGGTGAGGGAGGTGGTGGTGGTGAGGGTGGTGGTGAGGGAGGTGGTGAGGGAGGTGGTGGTGAGGGAGGAGGTGGTGAGGGTGGTGGTGAGGGAGGTGGTGAGGGAGGTGGTGGTGAGGGAGGAGGTGGTGAGGGTGGTGGTGAGGGAGGTGGTGGCGAGGGTGGGAGAATTCGCGACTTGTGTCTCTGTGTGTCATTGTGTCTCCACGTGTCTCTGTGTCCTTGTGTCTCTGTGTGTCATTGTGTCTCCACGTGTCTCTGTGTCATTGTGTCTCCACGTGTCTCTGTGTCCTTGTGTCTCTGTGTGTCATTGTGTCTCCACGTGTCTCTGTGTCATTGTGTCTCTGTGTGTCATTGTGTCTCCACGTGTCTCTGTGTCCTTGTGTCTCTGTGTGTCATTGTGTCTCCACGTGTCTCTGTGTCATTGTGTCTCCACGTGTCTCTGTGTCCTTGTGTCTCTGTGTGTCATTGTGTCTCCACGTGTCTCTGTGTCCTTGTGTCTCTGTGTGTCATTGTGTCTCCACGTGTCTCTGTGTCATTGTGTCTCCACGTGTCTCTGTGTCCTTGTGTCTCTGTGTGTCATTGTGTCTCCACGTGTCTCTGTGTCATTGTGTCTCCACGTGTCTCTGTGTCATTGTGTCTCTGTGTGTCATTGTGTCTCCACGTGTCTCTGTGTCATTGTGTCTCTGTGTGTCATTGTGTCTCCACGTGTCTCTGTGTCATTGTGTCTCTGTGTCATTGTGTCTCCACATGTCTCTCTGCCTCTCCCTGTCTGTCTCCCCATGTCACTGTGTGTGTCACTGTGTCACTGTGTGTGTCACTGTGTGTGTGTCACTGTGTGTGTCACTGTGTGTGTCACTGTCACTGTGTGTGTGTCACTGTGTGTGTGTCAATGTGTGTGTCACTGTGTGTCACTGTGTGTGTGTCAATGTGTGTGTCAATGTGTGTGTGTCACTGTGTGTGTCACTGTGTGTGTCACTGTGTGTGTGTGTGTCACTGTGTGTGTCACTGTGTGTGTGTGTCACTGTGTGTGTGTGTGTCACTGTGTGTGTCACTGTGTGTGTGTGTCACTGTGTGTGTGTGTGTCACTGTGTGTGTGTCACTGTGTCACTGTGTGTGTCACTGTGTGTGTCACTGTCACTGTGTGTGTGTCACTGTGTGTGTCACTGTGTGTGTGTGTCACTGTGTGTGTGTGTCACTGTGTGTGTCACTGTGTGTGTGTGTCACTGTGTGTGTGTGTCACTGTGTGTGTGTGTCACTGTGTGTGTCACTGTGTGTGTGTGTCACTGTGTGTGTGTGTGTCACTGTGTGTGTGTCACTGTGTGTGTCACTGTCTGTGTGTCACTGTCTGTGTGTCACTGTGTGTGTGTCACTGTGTCACTGTGTGTGTGTCACTGTGTGTGTCACTGTGTGTGTGTCACTGTGTGTCACTGTGTGTGTCACTGTGTGTGTGTCACTGTGTGTGTCACTGTGTGTGTCACTGTGTGTGTGTGTGTGTGTCACTGTGTGTGTCACTGTGTGTCACTGTGTGTGTCACTGTGTGTCACTGTGTGTGTCACTGTGTGTGTACACTGTGTGTGTCACTGTGTGTGTGTCACTGTCACTGTGTGTGTCACTGTGTCACTGTGTGTGTCACTGTGTGTGTGTGTCACTGTGTGTGTGTCACTGTGTGTGTGTGTCACTGTGTGTGTGTCACTGTGTGTGTCACTGTGTGTCACTGTGTGTGTGTCACTGTGTGTGTCACTGTGTGTGTCACTGTGTGTGTCACTGTGTGTCACGGTGTGTGTCACCGTCCCCCACAGGGCTGGGTGTCGTTCTCTGCCGCTTCAACAGCGACAGCCTCACCCACAACTCCCCTGCCACAGACACAACGCGGGTGACAGCTGTGTGGGTGTGACTGTGACTGTGTGTGACTGTGTGGGTGTGTGTGAGTCTGTGTGTGTGTGGGTGTGACTGTGTGTGTCACTGTGTGTGTGTGACTGTGTGTGTGTGTGGGTGTGACTGTGTGTGTGTGACTGTGTGTGTGTGTCACTGTGTGTGTGACTGTGTGTGTGACTGTGTGTGTGTGACTGTGTGTGTGTGTGAGTCTGTGTGTATGTGTGTATGTGTGTGTGAGTCTGTGTGTATGTGTGTGTGACTGTGTGTGTGAGTCTGTGTGTGACTCTGTGTGTGTGTGTGTGTGACTCTGTGTGTGTGACTCTGTGTGTGTGTGTGAGTCTGTGTGTGTGTGTGTGACTGTGTATGTGTGTGTGAGTCTGTGTGTGTATGTGTGTGTGTGACAGCTGTATGTGTATGTGTGTGTATGTGTGTGTGTATGTGTGTGTGTATGTGTGTGACTCTGTGTATGTGTGTGTGTGACTGTGTATGTGTGTGCCTCTGTGTGTGTGTGACTCTGTGTGTATGTGTGTGTGTGACTGTGTATGTGTGTGTGAGTCTGTGTGTGTATGTGTGTGTGACAGCTGTATGTGTGTGGGTGTGTGGGTGTGTGTGTATGTGACTCTGTATGTATGTGTGTGTATGTGTGTGTGTGAGAGTCTGTGTGTGACTCTGTGTGTGTGTGACTCTGTGTGTGAGTCTGTGTGTATGTGTGTGACAGCTGTGTGTGTGTGTGTGTGACAGCTGTGTGTGTGTGTGGGTGACTCTGTGTGTGTGTGACTGTGTTACTGTGTGTGTATGTGTGTGACTCTGTGTGTATGTGTGTGACTGTGTGTGTGACTGTGTGTGTATGTGACTCTGTGTGTGTGTGACTCTGTGTGTGTGACTGTGTGTGTGTGTGACTGTGTGTGTGTGAGACTCTGTGTGTGAGACTCTGTGTGTGTGACTCTGTGTGTGTGACTCTGTGTGACTCTGTGTGTGTGTGTGACTCTGTGTGTGTGTGTGACTCTGTGTGTGTGTGTAGGTGAGTGACCCGGTGGTGAGTGACCTGTTGGTGAGTGACCTGGTGGTGAGTGACCCCTACACTGATCCCCCACGTCGCTGCGTCCTTTGCAACATCGACGTGGACTACAAAAACACCCAGGTGAGAGCTCCTCACCACTCACTCACCACTCACTCACCACTCACTCACCCACCCACTCACCCACTCACTCACCACTCACTCACTCACTCACCCACCCACTCACCCACTCACCCACTCACTCACCACTCGCTCACCCACCCACTCACCCACTCACCCACTCACTCACTCACCACTCGCTCACCCACTCACTCACTCACCCACTCACTCACCCACTCACCCACTCACTCACCCACTCACTCACTCACCCACCCACTCACTCACCCACTCACCCACTCACTCACCACTCGCTCACCCACTCACTCACCCACCCACTCACCCACTCACTCACCCACTCACCCACCCACTCACTCACCCACTCACCCACCCACTCACCCACCCACTCACCCACTCACTCACCCACTCACTCACACACTCACTCACCCACTCACCCACTCACTCACCCACTCACTCACTCACCCACTCACCCACTCACTCACCCACTCACCCACCCACTCACCCACCCACTCACCCACTCAACCACCCACTCACCCACTCACCCACCCACTCACCCACTCAACCACCCACTCACCCACTCACTCACCCACTCACTCACTCAACCACTCACTCACTCACCCACCCACTCACCACCTGCTCACCACCACCTGCTCACCACTCACTCACTCACCACCCGCCCACTCACCCACCCGCTCACCACCTACTCACCACCTACTCACCACCTACTCACCACCTGCTCACACACTCACCACCTGCTCACCACCCTCTCACCACACACTCACCACACACTCACCACACACTCACCACCTGCTCACCTACTCACTCACTCACCTACTCACCTACTCACTCACCTACTCACTCACCTACTCACTCACCTACTCACTCACTCACCTACTCACTCACCCACTCACCTACTCACCTACTCACTCACCTACTCACCTACTCACTCACCTACTCACTCACCCACTCATCTGCTCACCTACTCACTCACCTACTCACCTACTCACTCACCTACTTACTCACCTACTCACTCACCTACTCACTCACCTACTCACTCACCTCACCACTTACTCACTCACCTACTCACCCACTCACTCACTCACTCACCCACCCACTCACCCACTCACCCACTCACTCACTCACTCGCCCACTCACTCACTCACCCACTCACTCACTCACCCACTCACTCACCCACTCACTCACCCACTCACTCACTCACCCACTCACCCACTCACTCACCCACTCACCCACCCACTCACCCACCCACTCACCCACTCAACCACCCACTCACCCACTCACTCACCCACTCACTCACTCAACCACTCACTCACTCACCCACCCACTCACCACCCACTCACCACCTGCTCACCACCACCTGCTCACCACTCACTCACTCACCACCCGCCCACTCACCCACCCGCTCACCACCTACTCACCACCTACTCACCACCTACTCACCACCTGCTCACACACTCACCACCTGCTCACCACCCTCTCACCACACACTCACCACACACTCACCACACACTCACCACCTGCTCACCTACTCACTCACTCACCTACTCACCTACTCACTCACCTACTCACTCACCTACTCACTCACCTACTCACCTACTCACTCACCTACTCACTCACTCACCTACTCACTCACCCACTCACCTACTCACCTACTCACTCACCTACTCACCTACTCACCTACTCACTCACCTACTCACTCACCCACTCATCTGCTCACCTACTCACTCACCTACTCACCTACTCACTCACCTACTTACTCACCTACTCACTCACCTACTCACTCACCTACTCACTCACCTCACCACTTACTCACTCACCTACTCACTCACCCACTCACTCACCCACACACTCACTCACCCACTCACTCACCCCCCCACTCACCCATCCCCCACCCCTCCACCCACCCCACTCACCCACTCACCCACTCACTCATCTACTCACTCACTCACCCACTCACTCACCCACTCACCCACCCACTCACCCACCCACTCACCCACCCACTCACTCACTCACCCACTCACCAACCCACTCACTTACCCACTCACTCACCCACCCACCCACTCACCCACTCACCCATCCACCCACCCACTCACCAACCCACTCACCCACTCACTCACCCACCCACCCACACACCCACCCACCCACTCACTCACCCACGCACCCACACACCCACTCACTCACTCACCCACTCACCAACCCACTCACCCACCCACTCACTCACCCACCCACTCACTCACCCACACACTCACCCACACACTCACTCACCTACTCACTCACCTACTCACCACTTACTCACCACCTGCTCACCACCTACTACTCACCACCTGCTCACCACCCACTCACCACCACCTACTCACCACCTACTACTCACCACCTACTACTCACCACCCACTCACCACCTACTCACCACCCACTCACCACCTACTCACCACCCACTCACCACCCACTCACCACCCACTCACCACCCGTGTGTTTCCCCAGCTGCTGTCTCAGTTCATTTCGTCACACACCGGGAAAATCTACGGACGTCACATCACTGGTGAGTTACTCACCACTACTCACCACTACTCACCACTACACTCACCACTACTCACCACTACTCACATCACTGGTGAGTTACTCACCACTACTACTCACCACCACTCACATCACTGGTGAGTTACTCACCACTACTCACCACTACACTCACCACTACTCACCACTACTCACATCACTGGTGAGTTACTCACCACTACACTCACCACTACTCACCACTACACTCACCACTACTCACCACTACTACTCACCACTACTCACCACTACACTCACCACTACTCACCACTACACTCACCACTACTCACCACTACTACTCACCACTACACTCACCACTACTCACCACCACTACTCACCACTACTCACCACTACTACTCACCACTACTCACCACTACACTCACCACTACTCACCACTACTCACCACTACTCACCACTACACTCACCACTACTCACCACTACACTCACCACTACTCACCACTACACTCACCACTACTCACCACTACTCATATCACTGGTGAGTTACTCACCACTACTCACCACTACACTCACCACTACTCACCACTACACTCACCACTACTCACCACTACACTCACCACTACTCACCACTACTCACCACTACTCACATCACTGGTGAGTTACTCACCACTACACTCACCATTACTCACCACTACTACTCACTACTACACTCACCACCACTACTCACCACTACTACACTCACCACCACTCACCACTACTCACCACTACTCACCACCACACTCACCACTACACTCACCACCACTACACTCACCACCACTACACTCACCACTACACTCACCACTACACTCACCACCACTACACTCACCATCACTACACTCACCACCACACTCACCACCACTACACTCACCACCACTACACTCACCACTACACTCACCACTACTACACTCACCACTACTACACTCACCACTACACTCACCACCACTACACTCACCACCACTACACTCACCACTACACTCACCACTACACTCACCACCACACTCACCACCACACTCACCACCACACTCACCACTACACTCACCACTACACTCACCACTACTACACTCACCACTACACTCACCACCACTACACTCACCACTACACTCACCACCACTACAGTCACCACTACACTCACCACCACTACACTCACCACTACACTCACCACTACACTCACCACCACTACACTCACCACCACACTCACCACTACACTCACCACTACTACACTCACCACTACACTCACCACTACACTCACCACTACACTCACCACTACACTCACCACCACTACACTCACCACTACTACACTCACCACTACACTCACCACTACTACACTCACCACTACTACACTATACTGATGAGAGGGGGGTGAGGTGGTGGTGAGGTGGTGGTGAGGTGGTGGTGAGGTGGTGGTGAGGTGGTGGTGAGGTGGTGGTGAGGAGGTGGTGAGCGACTTTCTCCCCAGGTCTGTGCAGTATGAAACAGAAGCAGATCACGAAGGCGATAAAACGTGCACAGAAGATGGGTGAGCACTCACCACTCACTCACTCACCACTCACTCACTCACCACTCACTCACCACTCACTCACTCACCACTCACTCACTCATACACTCACTCACCACTCACCCCTCACTCACCACTCACTCACTCATACACTCACTCACTCACCACTCACTCACTCATACACTCACTCACTCATACACTCACTCACTCATACACTCACTCACTCACCACTCACTCACTCACTCACCCACTCACTCATACACTCAACCACTCACTCACCCACTCACTCACTCACCACTCACTCACTCACCACTCACTCACCACTCACTCACTCATACACTCACTCATACACTCACTCACTCATACACTCACCACTCACTCACCACTCACTCACCACTCACTCACTCACCACTCACTCACTCACTCATACACTCACTCATACACTCACTCATACACTCACTCACTCATACACTCACCACTCACTCATACACTCACCACTCACTCACTCATACACTCACCACTCACTCACTCATACACTCACCACTCACTCACTCATACACTCACCACTCACTCACTCATACACTCACCACTCACTCACCACTCACTCACCACTCACACACTCACTCACTCACCACTCACTCACTCACTCACCACTCACTCACCACTCACTCACTCACCACTCACTCAACACTCACTCACTCACCACTCACTCACTCACCACTCACTCAACACTCACTCACTCACTCACCACTCACTCACCACTCACCACTCACTCATACACTCACCACTCACTCACTCACCACTCACTCACTCACCACTCACTCACCACTCACTCACCCACTCACTCACCCACTCACTCACCCACTCACTCACCCACTCACCCACCCACTCACCACTCACTCACTCACTCACCCACCCACTCACCCACCCACTCACCACTCACTCACTCACTCACCCACCCACCCACTCACCCACTCACTCACCCACTCACTCACTCACCCACTCACTCACTCACCCACTCACTCACTCACTCACCCACTCACTCACTCACCCACTCACTCACCCACCCACTCACCCACCCACTCACCACTCACTCACCACTCACCCACTCACTCACCACTCACTCACCACTCACTCACTCACCCACCCACTCACTCACTCACTCACCATTCACTCATACACTCACTCACCACTCACTCACCACCCCACTCACTCACCACTCACTCACCCACCCACTCACTCACCCACTCACTCACTCACCACTCACTACTCACTCACTCACCCACCCACTCACCCACCCACTCACTCACCACTCACTCACCACTCACTCACCACTCACTCACCCACCCACTCACCCACCCACTCACCCACTCACCACTCACCACTCACTCACCACTCACTCACCACCCACTCACCACTCACTCACTCACCCACCCACTCACCCACTCACTCAACCACTCACTCCTCACTCACCACTCACTCACTCATACACTCACTCACTCATACACTCACTCACTCATACACTCACTCATACACTCACCACTCACTCACTCATACACTCATACACTCACTCACCACTCACTCACCACTCACTCACTCACCACTCACTCACTCATACACTCACTCACTCACCACTCACTCATACACTCACCACTCACTCACTCATACTCACCACTCACTCACCACTCACTCACTCACCCACTCACCCACTCACTCACCCACCACTCACTCACCCACTCACCCACCCACTCACCCACCCACTCACTCACCACTCACTCACTCACCCACCCACCCACCCACTCACCCACTCACTCACTCACCACTCACTCACCACTCACTCACTCACAACTCACTCACCACTCACTCACCACTCACTCACTCACCCACCCACTCACTCACCCACCCACTCACCCACGCACCCACTCACCCACGCACCCACTCACTCACCCACCCACTCACCCACTCACCCACTGACTCACTCATACACTCACTCACCACTCACTCACCATTCACTCATACACTCACTCACTCATACACTCACTCCTCACTCACCACTCACTCACTCACCCACCCACTCACCCACCCACTCACCACTCACTCACCACTCACTCACCCACCCACTCACCCACCCACTCACCCACTCACCCACCCACTCACCCACTCACCCACCACTCACCACCACTCACCACTCACTCACCACTCACTCACTCACCACTCACTCACTCACCCACTCACCACTCTCTCATACACTCACCACTCTCTCATACACTCACTCACTCACCACTCACTCACCACTCACTCACTCACTCACCCACTCACTCACTCACCACTAGCTCATACACTCACCACTCACTCACCACTCACTTACTCACCCACTCACTCACTCACCCACTCACTCACCCACTCACTCATACACTCACTCACCACTCTCTCATATACTCACTCACTCATACACTCACTCATACACTCACTCACCCACTCACTCACCCACCCACTCACTCACCCACCCACTCTCTCACCCACTCACCACCCACTCACTCACCCACCCACCCACTCACCACCCACTCACCACTCACCACTTGCTCACCACCCCCCCCAGGCTTCATGGCTGTTACTCTCAAGGAGCCGCTGTTCCGTAGCGACCCCCAAGTCTGCAACGTCCGGCTACCCCAGTGACCCCTACAGTGACCCCTACTGTGACCCCCAGTGACCCCTACAGTGACCCCTAGTGACCCCACGTGACCCCTAAACTGTGACCCCTACTGACCCCCAGTGACCCCTACAGTGACCCCACTGACCCCACTGTGACCCCCCACACACAGTGACCCCTACAGTGACCCCACCCCCACAATGACCCCACTGTGACCCCCCACACGCAGTGACCCCTACACAGTGACCCCTACAGTGACCCCACCCCCACACAGTGACCCCCAGTGACCCCTACAGTGACCCCCACAGTGACAGTGACCCCTACAGTGACCCCACTGACCCCTACAGTGACCCCTACACATTGACCCCTACACAGTGACCTCCCCCCCCCCCCCACACACAATGACCCCCCCCTGGACTCAATAAAGTGTCCCTGTGTGGAGACCGACCTTGACTCACCAGGTGATGAGTGAGTTGGTGAGTGGGTGGGTGAGTGGGTGGGTGAGTGGGTGAGTGGTTGGGTGGGTGAGTGGGTGGGTGGGTGAGTGAGTTGGTGGGTGAGTGGGTGAGTGGTTGGGTGGGTGAGTGGGTGGGTGGGTGAGTGAGTTGGTGGGTGAGTTGGTGGGTGAGTGGGTGAGGTGGTGGGTGAGTGAGTGAGTGAGTTTGTGGGTGAGGTGGTGGGTGGGTGAGTGGGTGGGTGAGTGAGTTGGTGAGTGGGTGAGTGAGTGAGGTGGTGGGTGAGGTGGTGGGTGAGTTGGTGAGTGGGTGGGTGAGTGAGTTGGTGGGTGAATTGGTGGGTGAGTGAGTTGGTGAGTGAGTTGGTGGGTGAGGTGGTGGGTGGGTGAGGTGGTGAGTGAGTTGGTGAGTGAGTTGGTGAGTTGGTGGGTGAGGTGGTGGGTGGGTGAGGTGGTGGGTGGGTGAGGTGGTGGGTGAGTGAGTGGGTGGGTGAGTTGGTGAGTTGGTGAGTGAGTAGGTGAGTGAGTTGGTGAGTTGGTGGGT
This sequence comes from Petromyzon marinus, assembly GCF_048934315.1. Classification (NCBI taxonomy): domain Eukaryota; kingdom Metazoa; phylum Chordata; class Hyperoartia; order Petromyzontiformes; family Petromyzontidae; genus Petromyzon; species Petromyzon marinus. The sequence goes on along the minus strand of NW_027423698.1, from coordinate 193,257 downwards.
GAGTGAGTTGGTGAGTGAGTTGGTGAGTTGGTGGGTGAGTTGGTGAGTGAGGTGGTGAGTTGGTGGGTGAGTGAGTTGGTGGGTGAGGTGGTGAGTTGGTGGGTGAGTGAGTTGGTGAGTTGGTGGGTGAGTGCCCCATCAACAACGTGGTCACAGTGCGTGCACGATTTTTATTACAAATCCCACAGTGAAGAGACACCCAAGAACCCAGCTGTACTCACCCACGTGCTCACCCGCTCACTCACCCACTCACCCGCCCGCTCACCCACATGCTCACCCACTCGCCCACTCACCCACATGCTCACCCACCCGCTCACCCAGTCACCCACCCACTCACCTACTCTGTGTACAACCTCAGACACTACAGACAAAGCTCCCCAAGGTAGCCTCTAGCAGGGCTGTAGGGGCAAGTGCTGAGACACAGACAAAGCTCCCCCAGGTAGCCTCTAGCAAGGCTGTAGAGGCAAGTGCTGTGTTAGTAGCGAGTAGCAGCAGCAGCGTCTATGAAGGCTACCGGCACTGTGGCTACACACAGAGGGTGTGGGTGGCCAGCACCACCACCACGCCCCGCCGCCTTTGTCTCTCCCAGTGCTAGCGATGTTCACTACACCACCACTACCACCACCACTACTACACCACCACCACCACTACCACCACCACCACTACACCACCACCACTACCACCATCACTACCACCACCACTACACCACCGCTACACCACCACCACCACTACACCAGGTACTCATTTGAGGCTGAGTCGACCTAGGGGAGGCCCAGGACCGGTTCAGATAATCGCTGTCACTGCTGGTGGCCGTGAGCGGGAATCGAACTCAGGTGGCCTGGTTCGTAATGCAGCGTAGCGCTAACCGCTACTACACTACACACAGACACACACACACACACAGACACACACTCAGACACAGACACAGACACTCATACATACAGACAGACAGACACACAGAGACACACAGACACACACAGAGACACACACTCAGACACACACTCAGACACTCATACATACAGACACACACAGAGACACACACTCAGACACTCATACATACAGACACACTCACAGACACACACTCAGACACAGACACTCATACATACAGACACACAGAGACACACTCAGACACTCATACATACAGACACACAGACACTCATACAGACACAGAGACACACAGACACACTCAGACACAGACACTCATACAGACAGACACACAGAGACACACTCAGACACTCATACATACAGACACTCATACAGACACAGAGACACACAGACACATTCAGACACACTCAGACACTCATATAGACACGCACTCAGACACACTCAGACACAGACACTCATACATACAGACAGACACACAGACACTCATACAGACAGACACACACAGAGACACACAGACACACACTCAGACACAGACACTCATACATACAGACAGACACTCATACAGAGACACACACTCATACAGAGACACACACTCGGACACAGACATACATACAGACACACTCACAGACACACAGAGACACACACTCAGACACAGACACTCATACATACAGACACACAGAGACACACTCAGACACTCATACATACATACAGACGCACATACACTCATACAGACACAGAGACACACAGACACACTCAGACAGACACTCATATAGACACGCACTCAGACACACTCAGACACAGACACTCATACATACAGACACAGACACTCATACATACAGACACAGACATACAGACAGACACACACAGAGACACACAGACACACTCAGACACAGACACTCATACAGACACACAGAGAGACACACAGACACACACTCAGACACAGACACTCATACATACAGACAGACACACAGACACTCATACAGACAGACACACACAGAGACACACAGACACACACTCAGACACAGACACTCATACATACAGACAGACACACACACTCACAGACACTCATACAGACAGACACACACACTCACAGACACTCATACAGACAGACACACACACAGAGAGACACACACTCGGACACTCATACATACACACACTCAGACACACACTCAGACACTCAGACACACACTCAGACACACACTCAGACACACACTCAGACACTCATACAGACACACACTCAGACACAGACACTCATACATACACTCAGACACACACTCAGACACTCATACAGACACACACTCAGACACAGACACTCATACATACACTCAGACACTCATACAGACAAAGACAAAGATCCCCCATATAGCCTTAACAGACTGTAGGGGCAAGTGCTGTTAGCGAGCACCTATGAAGGCCGGAACGGTACACGAGGGGGTGGGTGGCCAGCACCACGCCCGACCGCCTTTGTCTCCCCAGTGGCGATGTTTACACACCGCACCAGGTACTCATTTGAGGCTGAGTCGACCTAGGGGAGGCCCGGAACCGGTTCAGATAATCGTCACTGGTGTTGGCCGTGAGCGGGAATCGAACCCGGGTCGCCAGGTTCATAGCGCAGCGTAGCGCTAACCACTACACTACCACTCCCCACTCATACAGACACACACTCAGACACTCATACATACACTCAGACACACACTCAGACACTCATACAGACACACACTCAGACACAGACACTCATACATACACTCAGACACACACACTCAGACACTCATACAGACACACACTCAGACACAGACACTCATACATACACTCAGACACTCATACAGACACACACTCAGACACAGACACTTATACATACACTCAGACACACACTCAGACACTCATACAGACACACACTCAGACACAGACACTCATACATACACTCAGACACACACTCAGACACTCATACAGACACACACTCAGACACAGACACTCATACATACACTCAGACACACACTCAGACACTCATACAGACACACACTCAGACACTCATACAGACACACACTCAGACACAGACACTCATACATACACTCAGACACACACACTCAGACACTCATACAGACACACACTCAGACACAGACACTCATACATACACTCAGACACACACTCAGACACAAACACAGACACACACTCAGACACACTCAGACACTCATACACACACACTCAGACACAAACACAGATAGACAGACACACACACAGATCTTTGGTCTCAGCTACTGATCCCCACTCATCCATACGGACCAATATCGATCCCCACTGGTCCATATTGATTCCCCACTAGTAGACATTGATGACGATTGATAACAACCAATCAAGACAGCTCACTATTGATCACACCTCGTCACTACTGCCTCACTATTGATACCAACTCATTCGTATCGATCACCACTGCCCTTATTGATCACAATTGGTCTGTATTGGTAACAATGGACCCTCAACCATCCAGACTTCTCACCATTGATCCCCACTGATCACAAGCGATACCGACACATCCATATTGATCACTGGTGATCTCCACTGATCACTACGGTGGTGATGTCTTCATCCAGCAGTGGAGTGGCCGTGGCTGATGATGATGGAGTCACAAAGCTTCTACGTAGACAGACACAACAACAACAACAGCAGCAGCAGCCATTCGCCACCAAGTGGCGGTGACGTCACCACGACGCTTGTGCCAGGCACACACACAGACACACACACATAGACACACACATAGACACACATAGACACACTCACACAGACACACACACACAGACACACACACAGACACACACACAGACACACACAGAGACACACACACATACACGCACACACAGAGACACACACACAGACACGCACACACAGACACACAGACACGCAAACAGACACGCACACAGACACACACACACACACAGACACACACACACACAGACACGCACGCACACACAGACACACACACAGACACACACAGACACGCACACACACACACGCACACAGACACACACACAAACAGACACACACACAGACACACGCACACAGACACACACACAAACAGATACACACACAGACACACACACAGACGCACACACAGACACGCACACACACACACACAAACAGACACACACACAGACACACACACACAGACACACAGACACACACACACACAGACACACAGACACACACACAAACAGACACACACACAGACACACACACAGACACGCACACAGACACGCACACAGACACGCACACACACAGACACACACACAAACAGACACACACACACAGACACACAGACACACACACAGACACACACAGACAGAGACAGTATTGGTGAGGCTGTAACCTTCACCACAACTCACCCTCTGCCGACAGCAGCCCCTCCTCTTGAGACACCCCGCGCTGTAACCGTGGCAACCGGCCACAGTCGCCCACCTCCGCCTGTTGCTGGCAATCCGCCTGTTGCTGGCGGCCTTGCAGAGGCTGCTGCTGCTGCTCAGCCTGTTGCTGTTGCCATGCCGACTGGAGACGCCACTCCGACTGTTGTTGTTGTTGTTGGCGGCGCTCCGACTGTTGTTGTTGACGCTCCGACTGTTGTTGACGTTCTGATGGTTGTTGTTGTTGTTGACGCGCCGGCTGTTGTTGTTGACGCTCCGACTGTTGTTGTCGACGTTCTGACGGTTGTTGATGCTCCGACTGTTGTTGACGCTCCGACTGTTGTTGTTGACGCTCCGACTGTTGTTGTTGGCGTTCTGGCGGTTGTTGTTGACGCTCCGACTGTTGTTGTTGTTGACGCTCCGACTGTTGTTGTTGACGTTCTGACGGTTGTTGTTGTTGTTGTGGTGTCGGCTGCTGTTGTTGTAGCTGTTGTGTCGGCTGTAGCTGTGTCGGCTGTTGCTGTGTTGGCTGTTGTTGTGTGGGCTGTTGTTGTTGTTGTGTAGGCTGTTGTTGTTGTGTAGGCTGTTGTTGTTGTGTAGGCTGTTGTTGTTGTTGTGTAGGCTGTTGTTGTTGTGTAGGCTGTTGTTGTTGTGTAGGCTGTTGTTGTTGTTGTTGTGTAGGCTGTTGTTGTTGTGTAGGCTGTTGTTGTTGTGTAGGCTGTTGTTGTGTAGGCTGTTGTTGTTGTTGTGTAGGCTGTTGTTGTTGTGTAGGCTGTTGTTGTTGTGTATGCTGTTGTTGTGTAGGCTGTTGTTGTTCTGGTTGTTGTTGTTGTTGTTGTGAAGGCTGTTGTTGTTCTGGTTGTGTAGGCTGTTGTTGTTGTGTAGGCTGTTGTTGTTGTGTAGGCTGTTGTTGTTCTGGTTGTTGCTGTTGTGAAGGCTGTTGTTGTTCTGGTTGTGTAGGCTGTTGTTGTTGTGTAGGCTGTTGTTGTTCTGGTTGTTGTTGTTGTTGTTGGCTGGGCTGCATGGGGAAGGCTTTGAGGTACTGATCACGAGTGATCTGTGGGACGGAGGCAGGGAGAGTCACTCCCCATCCCTGTGCTGTGCCCACTGTCTACAGGGTGAGTGGGTGGGTGGGTGGGTGAGTGAGTGAGTGAGTGTAGGAGTGAGTGTATGAGTGAGTGAGTGCATGAGTGAGTGAGTGTATGAGTGAGTGAGTGGTGAGTGAGTGTATGAGTGAGTGAGTGGTGAGTGAGTGAGTGGTGAGTGAGTGGTGAGTGAGTGGTGAGTGAGTCAGTGGGTGAGTGAGTGGGTGAGTGAGTGGTGAGTGAGTGGTGAGTGAGTGGTGAGTGAGTGAGTGGTGAGTGAGTGGTGAGTGAGTGTATGAATGAGTGGGTGAGTGAGTGAGTGGTGAGTGAGTGGTGAGTGGTGAGTGAGTGGTGAGTGAGTGGTGAGTGAGTGAATGGTGAGTGAGTGATTGAGTGGTGAGTGAGTGGTGAGTGAGTGGTGAGTGACTGTATGAGTGAGTGAGTGGGTGAGTGAGTGAGTGAGTGGTGAGTGAGTGGTGAGTGAGTGGTGAGTGAGTGAGTGGTGAGTGAGTGAGTGGTGAGTGAGTGGTGAGCGAGTGGATGAGTGAGTGAGTGGGTGAGTGAGTGGTGAGTGAGTGGTGAGTGAGTGGTGAGTGAGTGAGTGGTGAGTGAGTGTATGAGTGAGTGCGTGAGTGACTGAGTGGTGAGTGAGTGGTGAGTGGTGAGTGAGTGGTGAGTGAGTGGTGAGTGAGTGAGTGTATGAGTGAGTGAGTGGTGAGTGAGTGGTGTGTGAGTAAGTGTATGAGTGAGTGATTGAGTGGTGAGTGAGTGGTGAGTGAGTGGTGAGTGAGTGAGTGAGTGGTGAGTGAGTGGTGAGTGAGTGGTGAGTGAGTGAGTGTATGAGTGAGTGAGTGAGTGGTGTGTGAGTGAGTGTATGAGTGAGTGTATGAGTGAGTGTATGAGTGAGTGTATGAGTGAGTGAGTGTATGAGCGAGTGTATGAGTGAGTGAGTGTATGAGTGAGTGTATGAGTGAGTGTCTGAGTGAGTGAGTGTATGGGTGAGTTTATGAGTGAGTGAGTGTATGAGTGAGTGAGTGTATGAGTGAGTGAGTGAGTGTATGAGTGAGTGAGTGTATGAGTGAGTGTATGATTGAGTGGTGAGTGTATGAGTGAGTGAGTGTATGAGTGAGTGAGTGGTGAGTGAGTGTATGAGTGAGTGGTGAGTGAGTGGTGAGTGAGTGTATGAGTGAGTGGTGAGTGAGTGGTGAGTGAGTGGTGAGTGAGTGGTGAGTGAGTGGTGAGTGGTACCTGGATGATGGTGAGGTCAGTGAGAGGTGTGATGGAGTAATCTGGTCGGTATCCACCCCTCCACTCCACCCCCTCCGTTACATCCTCTGCAGGTAGAGGTGGTGAGCAAGTGGTGAGCAAGCGGTGAGCAAGTGGTGAGCAAGTGGTGAGCGTGTGGTGAGCGTGTGATGAGTGAGGGAGTGGTGAGCGTACCACCAGAACCAGCTGGTGAGTGGTGAGCGGTGAGTGAGTGGTGAGTGGTCGGTGAGCGGTGAGTGAGTGGTGAGTGAGTGGTGAGCGGTGAGTGAGTGGTGAGCGGTGAGTTAGTGGTGAGTTGAGTGAGTGGTGAGTGGTGAGCGAAGGAGTGAGTGGTGAGTGAGTGAGTGGGTGAGTGAGTGGTGAGTGAGTGGTGAGCGGTGAGCGAGTGGTGAGTGAGTGGTGAGTGAGTGGTGAGTGGTGAATGAGTGAGTGGTGAGTGGTGAGTGAGTAGTGAGTGGTGAGTGAGTGGTGAGCGGTGAGTGAGTGAGTGGTGAGTGAGTGGTGTTGGTGAGTTGTGAGTGAGTGAGTGGGTGAGTGAGTGAGTGGTGAGTGGTGAGTGAGTGGGTGAGTGAGTGAGTGGTGAGTGGTGAGTGAGTGAGTGAGTGGTGAGTGAGTGAGTAAGCAAGTGAGTGAGTGAGTGGTGAGCGAGTGAGTGTTGTTGGTGAGTGAGTGGTGAGCGAGTGAGTGAGTGGTGAGTTACTGGTGAGTGAGTGAGTGAGTGGTGAGTGAGTGGTGAGTGGTGAGTGAGTGAGTAGTGAGTGGTGAGTGAGTGGTGAGTGAGCGGTGAGTGAGTGGTGAGTGAGTGTTGAGTGGTGAGTGAGTGAGTGAGTGGTGAGTGAGTAAGCGAGTGAGTGAGTGAGTGGTGAGCGAGTGAGTGTTGTTGGTGAGTGAGTGGTGAGCGAGTGAGTGGTGAGTGAGTGAGTGAGTGGTGAGTGAGTGGTGAGTGAGTGACTGAGTAGTGAGTGGTGAGTGAGTGGTGAGTGAGCGGTGAGTGAGTGAGTGGTGAGTGAGTGAGTGTTGAGTGGTGAGTGAGTGGTGAGTGAGTGAGTGAGTGGTGAGTGAGTGAGTGGGTGAGTGAGTGGGTGAGTGAGTGACTGAGTGGTGAGCGTACCACCACTCACCAGTTGGTGAGAGGTGAGTGAGTGGGTGAATGAGTGGGTGAGTGAGTGGGTGAGTGAGTGGGTGAGTGGTGAGTGGGTGGGTGAGTGGTGAGTGGGTGGGTGAGTGAGTGAGTGGGTGAGTGAGTAGGTGGGTGGGTGAGCGGTGAGTGAGCGGGTGAGTGAGTGGGTGAGTGAGTGGTGAGTGGTGTTGGTGAGTGGGTGAGTGAGTGAGTGAGTGTATGAGTGAGTGGGTGAGTGAGTGGGTGAGGAGTGAGTGAGTGGGTGAGTGGGTGAGTGAGTGAGTGGGTGAGTGAGTGGTGAGTGAGTGAGTGGGTGAGCGAGTGAGTGGGTGAGTGAGTGGTGAGTGGTGTTGGTGAGTGAGTGGGTGAGTGAGTGGGTGAGTGAGTGAGTGGGTGGGTGGGTGAGTGAGTGAGTGGTGAGTGGTGTTGGTGAGTGGGTGAGTGAGTGAGTGAGTGTATGAGTGAGTGGGTGAGTGAGTGGGTGAGGAGTGAGTGAGTGGGTGAGTGAGTGAGTGGTGAGTGGTGTTGGTGAGTGGGTGAGTGAGTGAGTGAGTGTATGAGTGAGTGGGTGAGTGAGTGAGTGGGTGAGTGAGTGAGTGGGTGGGTGAGTGAGTGAGTGGTGAGTGAGTGGTGAGTGAGTGGGTGAGTGAGTGGTGAGTGAGTGAGTGAGTGGGTGAGTGAGTGGGTGAGTGAGTGGGTGAGTGAGTGGGTGAGTGAGTGAGTGAGTGGTGAGTGAGTGGGTGAGTGGGTGAGTGAGTGGGTGAGTGAGTGACTGAGTGGTGAGTGTACCACCACTCACCAGTTGGTGAGAGGTGAGTGAGTGGGTGAATGAGTGGGTGAGTGAGTGGGTGAGTGAGTGGGTGAGTGGTGAGTGGGTGGGTGAGTGGTGAGTGGGTGGGTGAGTGAGTGAGTGGGTGAGTGAGTAGGTGGGTGGGTGAGCGGTGAGTGAGCGGGTGAGTGAGTGGGTGAGTGAGTGGTGAGTGGTGTTGGTGAGTGGGTGAGTGAGTGAGTGTATGAGTGAGTGGGTGAGTGAGTGGGTGAGGAGTGAGTGAGTGGGTGAGTGGGTGAGTGAGTGAGTGGGTGAGTGAGTGGTGAGTGAGTGAGTGGGTGAGCGAGTGAGTGGGTGAGTGAGTGGTGAGTGGTGTTGGTGAGTGAGTGGGTGAGTGAGTGGGTGAGTGAGTGAGTGGGTGGGTGGGTGAGTGAGTGAGTGGTGAGTGGTGTTGGTGAGTGGGTGAGTGAGTGAGTGAGTGTATGAGTGAGTGGGTGAGTGAGTGGGTGAGGAGTGAGTGAGTGGGTGAGTGAGTGAGTGGTGAGTGGTGTTGGTGAGTGGGTGAGTGAGTGAGTGAGTGTATGAGTGAGTGGGTGAGTGAGTGAGTGGGTGAGTGGGTGGGTGAGTGAGTGAGTGGGTGAGTGAGTGAGTGGGTGGGTGAGTGAGTGAGTGGTGAGTGAGTGGGTGAGTGAGTGGTGTTGGTGAGTGGGTGAATGAGTGGTTGAGTGAGTGGTGAGTGAGTGGACGAGTGAGTGGTGAGTGGGTGAGTGAGTGGTGAGTGAGTGGGTGAGTGAGCGGGTGAGTGAGTGGTGAGCGTACCACCACTCACCACTCACCAGCTGGTGAGTGGTGAGTGGGTGAGTGAGTGAGTGGGTGAGTGAGTGGGTGAGTGAGTGGTGAGTGGTGTTGGTGAGTGGGTGAGTGAGTGAGTGGTGAGTGAGTGAGTGAGTGGGTGAGTGAGTGGGTGAGTGGGTGAGTGAGTGAGTGAGTGGTGAGTGAGTAGGTGAGTGGGTGAGTGGGTGGGTGAGTGAGTGAGTGGGTGAGTGGGTGGTGAGTGAGTGGGTGAGTGAGTGGGTGAGTGAGTGAGTGGGTGAGTGAGTGGTGAGTGAGTGGGTGGGTGAGTGAGTGAGTGGTGAGTGAGTGGGTGAGTGAGTGAGTGGTGAGTGAGTGGGTGAGTGAGTGGGTGAGTGAGTGGGTGAGTGAGTGAGTGGTGAGTGAGTGGGTGAGTGAGTGAGTGGGTGAGTGGGTGGGTGAGTGAGTGAGTGAGTGGGTGAGTGAGTGAGTGTATGAGTGCGTGGGTGAGTGAGTGAGTGGGTGAGTGAGTGGGTGAGTGAGTGGGTGAGTGGGTGGGTGAGTGAGTGGTGAGTGAGTGAGTGGGTGAGTGAGTGGTGAGTGGTGTTGGTGAGTGGGTGAGTGAGTGGGTGAGTGAGTGGTGAGTGAGTGGGTGAGTGGGTGAGTGAGTGAGTGGTGAGTGAGTGGTGAGTGAGTGAGTGGGTGAGTGAGTGGTGAGTGTACCACCACTCACCACTCACCAGCTGGTGAGTGGTGAGTGGTGAGTGCGTGAGTGAGTGGGTGAGTGGGTGAGTGAGTGGTGAGTGAGTGAGTGGGTGAATGAGTGGGTGAGTGAGTGGTGAGTGAGTGGGTGAGTGAGCGGGTGAGTGAGTGGTGAGTGTACCACCACTCACCACTCACCAGCTGGTGAGTGGTGAGTGCGTGAGTGAGTGGGTGAGTGAGTGGTGAGTGAGTGAGTGAGTGGGTGAATGAGTGGGTGAGTGAGTGAGTGGTGAGTGAGTGAGTGGGTGAGTGGGTGGGTGAGTGAGTGAGTGGGTGGGTGAGTGAGTGAGTGGGTGAGTGGGTGGGTGAGTGAGTGAGTGGGTGAGTGAGTGAGTGGGTGAGTGAGCGGGTGAGTGAGCGGGTGAGTGAGCGGGTGAGTGAGTGGTGAGTGAGTGAGTGGGTGAGTGAGCGGGTGAGTGAGTGGTGAGTGTACCACCACTCACCACTCACCAGCTGGTGAGTGGTGAGTGGTGAGTGAGTGGGTGAGTGAGTGGGTGAGTGAGTGGGTGAGTGAGTGGTGAGTGAGCGGGTGAGTGAGTGGTGAGTGGGTGAGTGAGTGGTGAGTGGGTGAGTGAGTGGTGAGTGAGTGAGTGGGTGAGTGGTGAGTGGGTGAGTGGGTGAGTGAGTGGGTGAGTGAGTGAGTGGGTGAGTGAGTGAGTGGGTGAGTGAGTGAGCGAGTGGGTGAGTCAGTGGGTGAGTGAGTGAGTGGGTGAGTGGGTGAGTGAGTGAGTGGGTGAGTGAGTGGGTGAGTGAGTGGTGAGTGGGTGAGTGAGTGGGTAAGTGTGTGGTGGGTGAGTGAGTGAGTGGGTGAGTGGGTGGGTGAGTGGGTGAGTGGGTGGGTGAGTGAGTGGTGAGTGAGTGGTGAGTGAGTGAGTGGGTGAGTGAGTGGTGAGTGAGTGGTGAGTGGGTGAGTGAGTGAGTGGTGAGTGAGTGAGTGAGTGGGTGAGTGAGCGGGTGAGTGAGTGAGTGAGTGGTGAGTGAGTGAGTGAGCGAGTGAGTGGTGAGTGAGTGGTGAGTGAGTGGTGAGTGGGTGAGTGAGTGAGTGAGTGGGTGAGTGAGTGGGTGAGTGAGTGGTGAGTGTATCACCACTCACCAGCTGGTGAGTGGTGAGTCAGTGGGTGAGTGAGTGGTGAGTGAGTGAGTGGTGAGTGAGTGAGTGGGTGAGTGAGTGGTGAGTGAGTGGGTGAGTGAGTGGTGAGTGAGTGAGTGGTGAGTGAGTGAGTGAGCGGGTGAGTGAGTGGTGAGTGAGTGGTGAATGAGTGGGTGAGTGGTGAGTGTACCACCACTCACCACTCACCAGCTGGTGAGTGGTGAGTGGTGAGTGAGTGAGTGGTGAGTGAGTGGTGAGTGTACCACCACTCACCACTCACCAGCTGGTGAGTGGTGAGTGGTGAGTGTACCACCACTCACCACTCACCAGCTGGTGAGTGGTGAGTGAGTGAGTGGTGAGTGAGTGAGTGAGTGGTGAGTGAGTGGTGAGTGTACCACCACTCACCACTCACCAGCTGGTGAGTGGTGAGTGGTGAGTGAGTGAGTGGTGAGTGAGTGAGTGAGTGGTGAGTGAGTGAGTGGGTGAGTGAGTGGTGAGTGTACCACCACTCACCACTCACCAGCTGGTGAGTGGTGAGTGAGTGGTGAGTGAGTGAGTGAGTGGTGAGTGAGTGGTGAGTGTACCACCACTCACCACTCACCAGCTGGTGAGTGGTGAGTGTATGAGTGAGTGAGTGGTGAGTGAGTGGTGAGTGAGTGAGTGAGTGGTGAGTGAGTGGTGAGTGTACCACCACTCACCACTCACCAGCTGGTGAGTGAGTGAGTGAGTGGGTGAGTGAGTGAGTGGTGAGTGAGTGAGTGGGTGAGTGAGTGGTGAGTGAGTGGTGAGTGTACCACCACTCACCACTCACCAGCTGGTGAGTGGTGAGTGAGTGAGTGGGTGAGTGAGTGGTGAGTGTACCACCACTCACCAGCTGGTGAGTGGTGAGTGGTGAGTGAGTGAGTGGTGAGTGAGTGAGTGAGTGGTGAGTGAGTGGTGAGTGTACCACCACTCACCACTCACCAGCTGGTGAGTGGTGAGTGAGTGAGTGGTGAGTGGTGACTGAGTGGTGAGTGTACCACCACTCACCACTCACCAGCTGGTGAGTGGTGAGTGGTGAGTGAGTGAGTGAGTGGTGAGTGAGTGAGTGGTGAGTGAGTGGTGAGTGAGTGAGTGGGTGAGTGAGTGGTGATTGTACCACCACTCACCACTCACCAGCTGGTGAGTGGTGAGTGGTGAGTGAGTGAGTGGTGAGTGAGTGAGTGGTGAGTGAGTGAGTGAGTGAATGGTGAGTGAGTGGTGAGTGTACCACCACTCACCCACCACTCACCAGCTGGTGAGTGGTGAGTGAGTGAGTGGTGAGTGAGTGAGTGGTGAGTGAGTGAGTGGTGAGTGAGTGAGTGAGTGGTGAGTGAGTGAGTGGTGAGTGAGTGAGTGGGTGAGTGAGTGGTGAGTGTACCACCACTCACCACTCACCAGCTGGTGAGTGACTGAGTGAGTGAGTGGGTGAGTGAGCGGGTGAGTGAGTGGTGAGTGAGTGAGTGAGTGGTGAGTGAGTGAGTGGTGAGTGAGTGAGTGGGTGAGTGAGTGGTGAGTGTACCACCACTCACCACTCACCAGCTGGTGAGTGACTGAGTGAGTGAGTGAGTGGTGAGTGAGTGAGTGAGTGGGTGAGTGGGTAGGTGAGTGAGTGAGTGAGTGGGTGAGTGGGTGGGTGAGTGAGTGAGTGGTGAGTGAGTGGTGAGTGTACCACCACTCACCACTCACCAGCTGGTGAGTGGTGAGTGAGTGGTGAGTGTACCACCACTCACCACTCACCAGCTGGTGAGTGAGTGGTGAGTGAGTGGGTGAGTGAGTGAGTGAGTGGGTGAGTGAGTGGTGAGTGAGTGAGTGGGTGGGTGAGTGAGTGGTGAGTGAGTGGTGAGTGTACCACCACTCACCACTCACCAGCTGGTGAGTGGTGAGTGGGTGAGTGGGTGAGTGAGTGAGTGAGTGGTGAGTGAGTGAGTGAGTGGGTGAGTGGGTGAGTGAGTGGTTGAGTGGTGAGTGAGTGAGTGAGTGGGTGAGTGGTTGAGTGGTGAGTGAGTGAGTGAGTGGGTGAGTGGTGAGTGTACCACCACTCACCACTCACCAGCTGGTGAGTGGTGAGTGGTGAGTGAGTGAGTGAGTGGTGAGTGAGTGGTGAGTGTACCACCACTCACCACTCACCAGCTGGTGAGTGGTGAGTGGTGAGTGAGTGAGTGAGTGGGTGAGTGAGTGGTTGAGTGGTGAGTGAGTGGGTGAGTGGGTGAGTGAGTGAGTGAGTGGGTGAGTGAGTGGGTGAGTGAGTGGTGAGTGGTGAGTGAGCGGGTGAGTGAGTGGTGAGTGTACCACCACTCACCACTCACCAGCTGGTGAGTGGTGAGTGAGTGGTGAGTGAGTGGTGAGTGAGTGGGTGAGTGAGTGAGCGGGTGAGTGAGTGGGTGAGTGAGTGGTGAGTGGGTGAGTGGGTGAGTGAGTGGGTGAGTGAGTGAGTGAGTGGTGAGTGAGTGAGTGGTGAGTGAGTGGTGAGTGTGGTGAGTGTACCACCACTCACCACTCACCAGCTGGTGAGTGGTGAGTGGTGAGTGTATGGGTGAGTGAGTGGTGAGTGTACCACCACTCACCACTCACCAGCTGGTGAGTGGTGAGTGGTGTTGGTGAGTGGGTGAGTGAGTGGTGAGTGAGTGGTGAGTGTACCACCACTCACCACTCACCAGCTGGTGAGTAGTGAGTGAGTGAGTGGGTGAGTGAATGGGTGAGTGAGTGAGTGGTGAGTGAGTGGGTGAGTGAGTGGTGAGTGTACCACCACTCACCACTCACCAGCTGGTGAGTGGTGAGTGGTGTTGGTGAGTGGGTGAGTGAGTGAGTGGTGAGTGAGTGGTGAGTGTACCACCACTCACCACTCACCAGCTGGTGAGTGGTGAGTGGTGTTGGTGAGTGGGTGAGTGAGTGAGTGGTGAGTGAGTGGTGAGTGTACCACCACTCACCACTCACCAGCTGGTGAGTGGTGAGTGTACCACCACTCACCACTCACCAGCTGGTGAGTGGTGAGTGGTGAGTGCTGGCACGCCATAGAAGGTGAAGGTGGAGCTCTCAAAAGTCACCGCCTCACGGCCCACAACCACCTCCACGCTGCCCTGGGGGCAGGGGTCAGGGGGCAGGGGGCAGGGGTCAGGGGGCAGGGGGGAGGGGGTGGGGCACAGGGGAGGGGTCACGGGTTGGGACAGAGGGGTTGGCATGGTCTCTGTCTCTGTGTCTCTCTGTGTCTCTCTGTGTCTCTGTGTCTCTCTGTGTCTCTCTGTGTCTCTCTGTGTCTCCCTGTGTCTCTCTGTGTCTCTCTGTGTCTCCCTGTGTCTCTCTGTGTCTCTCTGTGTCTCCCTGTGTCTCTCTGTGTCTCTGTGTGTCTCTCTGTGTCTCCCTGTGTCTCCCTGTGTCTCTCTGTGTCTCCCTGTGTCTCTCTGTGTCTCTCTGTGTGTCTCTCTGTGTCTCTGTGTGTCTCCCTGTGTCTCTCTGTGTCTCCCTGTGTCTCTCTGTGTCTCTCTGTGTCTTTGTGTGTCTCTCTGTGTCTCTCTGTGTCTCCCTGTGTCTCCCTGTGTCTCCCTGTGTCTCCCTGTGTCTCCCTCAGGTGTGTCTCCGTGTCTCCCCGTAGCGAGCTGTCTCCCTGTGTCTCTGTCCCCAGGTGTGTCTCCCTGTGTCTCCCTGTGTCTCTGTGTCTCCGCGTGTCTCTGTGTCTCCCTGTGTCTCTCTGTGTCTCTCTGTGTCTCTGTCTCTGTGTCTCTCTGTGTCTCTCTGTGTCTCTCCGTGTCTCTGCGTGTCTCTGCGTCTCTGCGTGTCTCTGCGTGTCTCTGCGTGTGTCTCCGTGTCTCTCCGTGTCTCTGCGTGTGTCTCCATGTCTCTGCGTGTGTCTCTGTCTCTGTGTCTCTGTCTCTCTGTGTCTCTGTCTCTGTGTCTCTCTGTGTCTCTCTGTGTCTCTCTGTGTCTCCCTGTGTCTCTCTGTGTCTCTCTGTGTCTCCCTGTGTCTCCCTGTGTCTCTCTGTGTCTCCCTGTGTCTCTGTGTCTCCCTGTGTCTCTCTGTGTCTCTCTGTGTCTCTCCGTGTCTCTCTGTGTCTCCCTGTGTCTCCCTGTGTCTCTCTGTGTCTCTCTGTGTCTCCCTGTGTCTCTCTGTGTCTCCCTGTGTCTCCCTGTGTCTCTCTGTGTCTCTCTGTGTCTCCCTGTGTCTCTCTGTGTCTCTCTGTGTCTCTCTGTGTCTCTCTGTGTCTTTCTGTGTCTCCCTGTGTCTCGCTGTCTCTCTCTGTGTCTCCCTGTGTCTCTCTGTGTCTCTGTGTGTCTCTCTGTGTCTCTCTGTGTCTCCCTGTTTCTCCCTGTGTCTCTCTGTGTCTCCCTGTGTCTCTCTGTGTCTCCCTGTGTCTCCCTGTGTCTCTCTGTGTCTCCCTGTGTCTCTCTGTGTCTCCCTGTGTCTCCCTGTGTCTCCCTGTGTCTCTCTGTGTCTCACTGTGTCTCTCTGTGTCTCTGTATGTCTTCCTGTGTCTCTGTCTCTCTGTCTCTGTCTCTCCGTGTCTCTCTCTCTCTCTGTCTCTCCGTGTCTCTCCGTGTGTCTCTGTGTCTCTCTGTGTCTCTCCGTGTCTCTCTGTGTCTCTGTCTCTCTGTCCCTCTGTCTCCCTGTGTCTCTCTGTGTGTCTGTGTGTCTCGGTCTCTCTGTGTCTTCCTGTGTGTCTCTGTGTGTGTCTCTGTGTGTGTGAGTGTCTCTGTGTGTGTCTGTGTGTGTGTCTGTGTGTCTCTGTGTGTGTGAGTGTCTCTGTGTGAGTGTCTCTGTGTCTCTGTCTCTCTGTCTCTCCGTGTCTCTGTGTGTCTCTCTGTGTGTCTCTCTGTATCTCTGTATCTCTGTGTCTGCCCGTCTCTCTGTGTGTCTCTTTGTCTCCCTGTGTCTGTGTCTTCCTGTGTCTCTCTTTGTCTCTCTATCTCTCTGTGCGTCTCTGTATCTCTGTGTCTATCCGTTTCTCCGTGTCTCTCTGTGTCTCTCTGTGTGTCTCTGTGTCTCTCTCTGTCTCTCTGTGTCTCTCTGTGTGTCTCTCCCTGTCTCTCTCTGTCTCCGTGTCTCTGCGTGTCTCTGCGTGTCTCCATGTCTCTGCGTGTGTCTCCGTGTCTCTGTGTGTCTCTCCGTGTCTCCGTGTCTCTGCGTGTGTCTCTGTGTGTGTCTCTGCGTGTGTCTCTGTGTGTGTCTCTGTGTGTGTCTCTGTGTGTGTCTCTGTGTGTGTCTCTGCGTCTCTCTGCGTCTCTCTCCGTGTCTCTCCGTGTCTCTGCGTGTCTCTGCGTGTGTCTCTGCATGTCTCTCTGCGTGTCTCTGTGTGTGTGTCTCCGTGTCTCTGCGTGTCTCTGCGTGTCTCTGCGTGTCTCTCCGTGTCTCTCCGTGTCTCTGCGTGTGTCTCCGTGTCTCTGCGTGTGTCTCCGTGTCTCTGCATGTCTCCACGTGTCTCTGCGTGTGTCTCCGTGTGTCTCTCCGTGTCTCTGCGTGCGAGTCACCTGCAGGATAAGCGTGAAGGTGTCCGTGATCTCTCCCCGCGTGTACAACGCCTCCCTGTCCCTCCGTGTCTCTCCGTGTCTCTCCGTGTCTCTCCGTGTCTCCGTGTCTCTCCGTGTCTCTGCGTGTGTCTCTCGGTGTCTCTGCGTGTCTCCGCGTGTGTGTCTCTGTGTGTGAGTGTTCTGTGTGTGTGAGTATCTCTGTGTGTGTCTCTGTGTCTCTCTGTGTCTCTGCGTGTCTCTCCGTGTCTCTCCGTGTCTCTGCGTGTCTCTCCGTGTCTCTCCGTGTCTCTGCGTGTGTCTCTCGGTGTCTCTGCGTGTCTCCGCGTGTGTGTCTCTGTGTGTGAGTGTTCTGTGTGTGTGAGTATCTCTGTGTGTGTCTCTGTGTCTCTCCGTGTCTCTGCGTGTCTCTCCGTGTCTCCGTGTCTCCGTGTCTCTGCATGTGTCTCCGTGTCTCTCCGTGTCTCTGCGTGCGAGTCACCTGCAGGATGAGCGTGAAGGTGTCCGTGACCTCTCCCCGCGTGTACAACGCCTCCCTGTCCCTCCGTGTCTCTCCGTGTCTCTCCGTGTCTCTGCGTGTCTCCGTGTCCCTCCGCGCGTCTCCGCGCGTCTCCGCGTGTCTCCGCGTGTCTCCCCCGCCGTGTCTCAGCTCGCGGACGACCCCGGGGCTCTTGAGGAGTGCCAGGAGACGCTTCTCAGAAACACCGCGAAACGGTGAGACCTCTAGTGGGGGTGGGGAGACACGGGGCGAGACACGGGGCAGACACGGGGCGAGACACGGGGGGAGACACGGGGGAGAGAGACACGTGGGGGAGAGACACGTGGGAGAGACACGGGGGAGACACGGGGGAGAGAGACACGGGGGGAGAGACACGTGGGGGAGAGACACGGGGGAGACACGGGGGGACACACGGGAGAGACACGGGGGAGAGACACGGGGGAGACACAAGGGAGACACGGGGGGAGACACGGGGGGAGAGACACGTGGGGGAGAGACACGGGGGGAGAGACACGTGGGAGACACGGGGGAGACACGGGGGGAGAGACACGTGGGGGAGAGACACGGGGGGAGAGACACGTGGGGGAGAGACACGGGGGGGAGACACGGGGGGAGAGACACGGGGGGAGAGACATGGGGGAGAGACACGGGGGAGACACGGGGGAGACACGGGGGGGAGACACGGGGGGAGAGACACGGGGGAGAGACACGGGGGGAAAGACACGGGGGGGAGAGACACGGGGGAGAGACACGGGGGAGACACGGGGGGACACACGGGAGAGACACGGGGGAGAGACACGGGGGAGACACAAGGGAGACACGGGGGGAGACACGGGGGAGACACGGGGGGAGAGACACGGGGGGGAGACACGGGGGAGACACGGGGGGAGAGACACGGGGGGAGAGACACAGGGGGAGAGACACGGGAGAGAAACGGGGAGAGAGACACCGGGGGGAGACACGGGGGGAGAGACACGGGGGAGAGACACGGAGGGAGAGACACGGGGGGAGAGACACGGGGGGAGAGACACGGGGGGAGAGACACGGGGGAGAGACACGGGGGAGAGACACGGGGGAGAGACACGGGGGGAGAGACACAGGGGGAGAGACACGGGAGAGACACGGGGGGAGAAACACGGGGGAGACACGGGGGGAGAGACACGGGGGGAGAGAGACACGGGGGAGAGACACGGGGGGAGAGACACGGGGAGAGAGACACGGGGAGAGAGACACAGGTGAGAGACACGGGGGGAGAGACACGGGGGAGAGACACGGGGGAGACACGGGGGGGAGACACGGGGGAGACACGAGGGGAGAGACACGGGGGAGAGACACGGGTAGAGACACGAGGGGAGAGACACGGGGGGAGAGACACGGGGGGAGAGACACGGGGAGAGACACGGGGGGGAGAGACACGGGGAGAGACATGGGGGGGAGAGACACGGGGAGAGACACGGGGGGGAGACACGGAGGGAGAGACACGGGCGGAGAGACACGGGGGGAGAGACACGGGGGGAGAGACACGGGGGGAGAGACACGGGGGGAGAGACACGGGGGGAGACACACGGGGAAAGACACTGAACCCTGTGGGAGCCTTAGTCTCTGTGAGTCTCAGTGATTAACACTGAACCCTGTGGGAGTCTCAGTGATTAACACTGAACCCTGTGGGAGCCTTAGTCTGGCTCTGTGAGCCTCAGTGATTAACACTGAACCCTGTGGGAGCCTTAGTCTGGCTCTGTGAGTCTCGGTGATTAACACTGAACCCTGTGGGAGCCTCACTGATTAACACTGAACCCTGTGGGAGTCTCAGTGATTAACACTGAACCCTGTGGGAGTCTCAGTGATTAACACTGAACCCTGTGGGAGTCTCAATGATTAAAAATGAACCCTGTGGGAGTCTTAGTGATTAACACTGAACCCTGTGCGAGCCTTAGTCTGGCTCTGTGAGCCTCAGTGATTAACACTGAACCCTGTGGGAGCCTTAGTCTGCCTCTGTGAGCCTCAGTGATTAACACTGAACCCTGTGGGAGCCTTAGTCTGGCTCTGTGAGTCTCGGTGATTAACACTGAACCCTGTGGGAGCCTCAGTCTGTGTAAGTCTCAGTGATTAACACTGAACCCTGTGGGAGTCTCACTGATTAACACTGAACCCTGTGGGAGTCTCACTGATTAACACTGAACCCTATGGGAGTCTCAGTGATTAACACTGAACCCTGTGGGAGTCTCACTGATTAACACTGAACCCTGTGGGAGTCTCACTGATTAACACTGAACCCTGTGGGAGTCTCAGTGATTAACACTGAACCCTATGGGAGTCTCAGTGATTAACACTGAACCCTGTGGGAGTCTCACTGATTAACACTGAACCCTGTGGGAGTCTCACTGATTAACACTGAACCCTGTGGGAGTCTCAGTGATTAACACTGAACCCTGTGGGAGTCTCACTGATTAACACTGAACCCTGTGGGAGTCTCAGTGATTAACACTGAACCCTGTGGGAGTCTCACTGATTAACACTGAACCCTGTGGGAGTCTCACTGATTAACACTGAACCCTGTGGGAGTCTCAGTGATTAACACTGAACCCTGTGTGAGTCTCACTGATTAACACTGATCCCTGTGGGAGTCTCACTGCTTAACACTGAACCCTATGGGAGTCTCTCTGATTAACACTGAACCCTGTGAGAGTCTCACTGATTAACACTGAACCCTGTGGGTGTCTCAGTGATTAACACTGAACCCTGTGTGAGTCTCACTGATTAACACTGAACCCTGTGTGAGTCTCACTGATTAACACTGAACCCTGTGGGAGTCTCAGTGATTAACACTGAACCCTGTGGGAGTGTCACTGATTAACACTGAACCCTGTGTAAGTATCACTGATTAACACTGAACCCTGTGGGAGTCTCACTGATTAACACTGAACCCTGTGGGAGTCTCACTGATTAACACTGAACCCTGTGTAAGTCTCAATTATTAACACTGAACCCTGTGGGAGTCTCACTGATTAACAATGAACCCTGTGTGAGTCTCACTGATTAACACTGAACCCTGTGGGAGTCTCACTGATTAACACTGAACCCTATGGGAGTCTCACTGATTAACACTGAACCCTGTGGGAGTCTCACTGATTAACACCGAACCCTGTGGGAGTCTCACTGATTAACACTGAACCCTGTGGGAGTCTCACTGATTAACACTGAACCCTGTGGGGGTCTCACTGATTAACACTGAACTCTATGGGAGTCTCACTGATTAACACTGAACCCTGTGGGAGTCTCACTGATTAACACTGAACCCTGTGGGAGTCTCAGTGATTAACACTGAACCCTATGGGAGTCTCACTGATTAACACTGAACCCTGTGGGAGTCTCACTGATTAACACTGAACCCTGTGGGAGTGTCACTGATTAACACTGAACCCTGTGGGAGTCTCAGTGATTAACACTGAACCCTGTGGGAGTCTCAGTGATTAACACTGAACCCTGTGGGAGTCTCACTGATTAACACTGTACCCTGTGGGAGTGTCACTGATTAACACTGAACCCTGTGGGAGTCTCACTGATTAACACTGAACCCTGTGGGAGTCTCACTGATTAACACTGAACCCTGTGGGAGTCTCACTGATTAACACTGAACCCTGTGGGAGTGTCACTGATTAACACTGAACCCTGTGGAAGTCTCAGTGATTAACACTGAACCCTGTGGGAGCCTCAGTCTGTGTAAGTCTCAGTGATTAACACTGAACCCTGTGGGAGTCTCACTGATTAACACTGAACCCTGTGGGAGTCTCACTGATTAACACTGAACCCTGTGGGAGTCTCACTGATTAACACTGAACCCTGAGGGAGTATCACTGATTAACACTGAACCCTGTGGGAGTCTCAGTGATTAACACTGAACCCTGTGGGAGTCTCAGTGATTAACACTGAACCCTGTGGGAGTCTCACTGATTAACACTGAACCCTGTGGGAGTCTCACTGATTAACACTGAACCCTGTGGGAGTCTCACTGATTAACACTGAACCCTGTGGGAGTCTCAGTGATTAACACTGAACCCTATGGGAGTCTTACTGATTAACACTGAACCCTGTGGGAGTCTCACTGATTAACACTGAACCCTGTGGGAGTGTCACTGATTAACACTGAACCCTGTGGGAGTCTCAGTGATTAACACTGAACCCTGTGGGAGTCTCAGTGATTAACACTGAACCCTGTGGGAGTCTCACTGATTAACACTGTACCCTGTGGGAGTGTCACTGATTAACACTGAACCCTGTGGGAGTCTCACTGATTAACACTGAACCCTGTGGGAGTCTCACTGATTAACACTGAACCCTGTGGGAGTCTCAGTGATTAACACTGAACCCTATGGGAGTCTTACTGATTAACACTGAACCCTGTGGGAGTCTCACTGATTAACACTGTACCCTGTGGGAGTGTCACTGATTAACACTGAACCCTGTGGGAGTCTCACTGATTAACACTGAACCCTATGGGAGTCTCACTGATTAACACTGAACCCTGTGGGAGTCTCACTGATTAACACTGAACCCTGTGGGAGTCTTAGTGATTAACACTGAACCCTGTGGGAGTCTCACTGATTAACACTGAACCCTGTGGGAGTCTCACTGATTAACACTGAACCCTGTGGGAGTCTCAGTGATTAACACTGAACCCTGTGGGAGTCTCACTGATTAACACTAAACCCTATGGGAGTCTCACTGATTAACACTGTACCCTGTGTGAGTCTCATTGATTAACACTGAACCCTGTGTAAGTCTCACTGATTAACACTGAACCCTGTGGGAGTCTCATTGATTAACACTGAACCCTGTGTAAGTCTCACTGATTAACACTGAACCCTGTGGGAGTCTCACTGATTAACACTGAACCCTGTGGGAGTCTCACTGATTAACACTGAACCCTGTGGGAGTCTCAGTGATTAACACTGAACCCTGTGGGAGTCTCACTGATTAACACTGAACCCTGTGGGAGTCTCACTGATTAACACTGAACCCTGTGGGAGTCTCAGTGATTAACACTGAACCCTGTGGGAGTCTCACTGATTAACACTGAACCCTGTGGGAGTCTCAGTGATTAACACTGAACCCTGTGGGAGTCTCACTGATTAACACTGAACCCTGTGGGAGTCTCAGTGATTAACACTTAACCCTGTGGGAGTCTCACTGATTAACACTGAACCCTATGGGAGTCTCAGTGATTAACACTGAACCCTGTGGGAGTCTCACTGATTAACACTAAACCCTATGGGAGTCTCACTGATTAACACTGTACCCTGTGTGAGTCTCATTGATTAACACTGAACCCTGTGTAAGTCTCACTGATTAACACTGAACCCTGTGGGAGTCTCATTGATTAACACTGAACCCTGTGTAAGTCTCACTGATTAACACTGAACCCTGTGGGAGTCTCACTGATTAACACTGAACCCTGTGGGAGTCTCACTGATTAACACTGAACCCTGTGGGAGTCTCAGTGATTAACACTGAACCCTGTGGGAGTCTCACTGATTAACACTGAACCCTGTGGGAGTCTCACTGATTAACACTGAACCCTGTGGGAGTCTCAGTGATTAACACTGAACCCTGTGGGAGTCTCACTGATTAACACTGAACCCTGTGGGAGTCTCAGTGATTAACACTGAACCCTGTGGGAGCCTCACTGATTAACACTGAACCCTGTGGGAGTGTCACTGATTAACACTGAACCCTGTGGGAGTCTCACTGATTAACACTGAACCCTGTGGGAGTCTCACTAATTAACACTGAACCCTGTGGGAGTCTCACTGATTAACACTGAACCCTGTGGGAGTCTCACTGATTAACACTGAACCCTGTGGGAGTCTCACTGATTAACACTGAACCCTATGGGAGTCTCACTCATCAACACTGAACCCTGTGGGAGTCTCACTGATTAACACTGAACCCTGTGGGAGTCTCACTGATTAACACTGAACCCTGTGGGAGTCTCAGTGATTAACACTGAACCCTGTGGGAGTCTCACTGATTAACACTGAACCCTGTGGGAGTCTCAGTGATTAACACTGAACCCTGTGGGTGTCTCAGTGATTAACACTGAACCCTGTGTGAGTCTCACTGATTAACACTGAACCCTGTGTGAGTCTCACTGATTAACACTGAACCCTGTGGGAGTCTCAGTGATTAACACTGAACCCTGTGGGAGTGTCACTGATTAACACTGAACCCTGTGTAAGTATCACTGATTAACACTGAACCCTGTGGGAGTCTCACTGATTAACACTGAACCCTGTGGGAGTCTCACTGATTAACACTGAACCCTGTGTAAGTCTCAATTATTAACACTGAACCCTGTGGGAGTCTCACTGATTAACAATGAACCCTGTGTGAGTCTCACTGATTAACACTGAACCCTGTGGGAGTCTCACTGATTAACACTGAACCCTATGGGAGTCTCACTGATTAACACTGAACCCTGTGGGAGTCTCACTGATTAACACCGAACCCTGTGGGAGTCTCACTGATTAACACTGAACCCTGTGGGAGTCTCACTGATTAACACTGAACCCTGTGGGGGTCTCACTGATTAACACTGAACTCTATGGGAGTCTCACTGATTAACACTGAACCCTGTGGGAGTCTCACTGATTAACACTGAACCCTGTGGGAGTCTCAGTGATTAACACTGAACCCTATGGGAGTCTCACTGATTAACACTGAACCCTGTGGGAGTCTCACTGATTAACACTGAACCCTGTGGGAGTGTCACTGATTAACACTGAACCCTGTGGGAGTCTCAGTGATTAACACTGAACCCTGTGGGAGTCTCAGTGATTAACACTGAACCCTGTGGGAGTCTCACTGATTAACACTGTACCCTGTGGGAGTGTCACTGATTAACACTGAACCCTGTGGGAGTCTCACTGATTAACACTGAACCCTGTGGGAGTCTCACTGATTAACACTGAACCCTGTGGGAGTCTCACTGATTAACACTGAACCCTGTGGGAGTGTCACTGATTAACACTGAACCCTGTGGAAGTCTCAGTGATTAACACTGAACCCTGTGGGAGCCTCAGTCTGTGTAAGTCTCAGTGATTAACACTGAACCCTGTGGGAGTCTCACTGATTAACACTGAACCCTGTGGGAGTCTCACTGATTAACACTGAACCCTGTGGGAGTCTCACTGATTAACACTGAACCCTGAGGGAGTATCACTGATTAACACTGAACCCTGTGGGAGTCTCAGTGATTAACACTGAACCCTGTGGGAGTCTCAGTGATTAACACTGAACCCTGTGGGAGTCTCACTGATTAACACTGAACCCTGTGGGAGTCTCACTGATTAACACTGAACCCTGTGGGAGTCTCACTGATTAACACTGAACCCTGTGGGAGTCTCAGTGATTAACACTGCACCCTATGGGAGTCTTACTGATTAACACTGAACCCTGTGGGAGTCTCACTGATTAACACTGAACCCTGTGGGAGTGTCACTGATTAACACTGAACCCTGTGGGAGTCTCAGTGATTAACACTGAACCCTGTGGGAGTCTCAGTGATTAACACTGAACCCTGTGGGAGTCTCACTGATTAACACTGTACCCTGTGGGAGTGTCACTGATTAACACTGAACCCTGTGGGAGTCTCACTGATTAACACTGAACCCTGTGGGAGTCTCACTGATTAACACTGAACCCTGTGGGAGTCTCAGTGATTAACACTGAACCCTATGGGAGTCTTACTGATTAACACTGAACCCTGTGGGAGTCTCACTGATTAACACTGTACCCTGTGGGAGTGTCACTGATTAACACTGAACCCTGTGGGAGTCTCACTGATTAACACTGAACCCTATGGGAGTCTCACTGATTAACACTGAACCCTGTGGGAGTCTCACTGATTAACACTGAACCCTGTGGGAGTCTTAGTGATTAACACTGAACCCTGTGGGAGTCTCACTGATTAACACTGAACCCTGTGGGAGTCTCACTGATTAACACTGAACCCTGTGGGAGTCTCAGTGATTAACACTGAACCCTGTGGGAGTCTCACTGATTAACACTAAACCCTATGGGAGTCTCACTGATTAACACTGTACCCTGTGTGAGTCTCATTGATTAACACTGAACCCTGTGTAAGTCTCACTGATTAACACTGAACCCTGTGGGAGTCTCATTGATTAACACTGAACCCTGTGTAAGTCTCACTGATTAACACTGAACCCTGTGGGAGTCTCACTGATTAACACTGAACCCTGTGGGAGTCTCACTGATTAACACTGAACCCTGTGGGAGTCTCAGTGATTAACACTGAACCCTGTGGGAGTCTCACTGATTAACACTGAACCCTGTGGGAGTCTCACTGATTAACACTGAACCCTGTGGGAGTCTCAGTGATTAACACTGAACCCTGTGGGAGTCTCACTGATTAACACTGAACCCTGTGGGAGTCTCAGTGATTAACACTGAACCCTGTGGGAGTCTCACTGATTAACACTGAACCCTGTGGGAGTCTCAGTGATTAACACTTAACCCTGTGGGAGTCTCACTGATTAACACTGAACCCTATGGGAGTCTCAGTGATTAACACTGAACCCTGTGGGAGTCTCACTGATTAACACTAAACCCTATGGGAGTCTCACTGATTAACACTGTACCCTGTGTGAGTCTCATTGATTAACACTGAACCCTGTGTAAGTCTCACTGATTAACACTGAACCCTGTGGGAGTCTCATTGATTAACACTGAACCCTGTGTAAGTCTCACTGATTAACACTGAACCCTGTGGGAGTCTCACTGATTAACACTGAACCCTGTGGGAGTCTCACTGATTAACACTGAACCCTGTGGGAGTCTCAGTGATTAACACTGAACCCTGTGGGAGTCTCACTGATTAACACTGAACCCTGTGGGAGTCTCACTGATTAACACTGAACCCTGTGGGAGTCTCAGTGATTAACACTGAACCCTGTGGGAGTCTCACTGATTAACACTGAACCCTGTGGGAGTCTCAGTGATTAACACTGAACCCTGTGGGAGCCTCACTGATTAACACTGAACCCTGTGGGAGTGTCACTGATTAACACTGAACCCTGTGGGAGTCTCACTGATTAACACTGAACCCTGTGGGAGTCTCACTAATTAACACTGAACCCTGTGGGAGTCTCACTGATTAACACTGAACCCTGTGGGAGTCTCACTGATTAACACTGAACCCTGTGGGAGTCTCACTGATTAACACTGAACCCTATGGGAGTCTCACTCATCAACACTGAACCCTGTGGGAGTCTCACTGATTAACACTGAACCCTGTGGGAGTCTCACTGATTAACACTGAACCCTGTGGGAGTCTCAGTGATTAACACTGAACCCTGTGGGAGTCTCACTGATTAACACTGAACCCTGTGGGAGTCTCAGTGATTAACACTGAACCCTGTGGGAGTCT
This sequence comes from Petromyzon marinus, assembly GCF_048934315.1. NCBI lineage: Eukaryota > Metazoa > Chordata > Hyperoartia > Petromyzontiformes > Petromyzontidae > Petromyzon > Petromyzon marinus. The sequence continues at coordinate 166,671 of NW_027423698.1, read as the reverse complement.
CACTGATTAACACTGAACCCTGTGGGAGTCTCAGTGATTAACACTGAACCCTGTGGGAGTCTCACTGATTAACACTGAACCCTGTGGGAGTCTCACTGATTAACACTGAACCCTGTGGGAGCCTCACTGATTAACACTGAACCCTGTGGGAGTCTCACTGATTAACACTGAACCCTGTGGGAGTCTCACTGATTAACACTGAACCCTGTGGGAGTCTCAGTGATTAACACTGAACCCTGTGGGAGTCTCACTAATTAACACTGAACCCTGTGGGAGTCTCACTGATTAACACTGAACCCTGTGGGAAGTCTCACTGATTAACACTGAACCCTGTGGGAGTCTCACTGATTAACACTGAACCCTATGGGAGTCTCAGTGATTAACACTGAACCCTGTGTGAGTCTCACTGATTAACACTGAACCCTGTGGGAGTCTCACTGATTAACACTGAACCCTGTGGGAAGTCTCACTGATTAACACTGAACCCTGTGGGAGTCTCACTGATTAACACTGAACCCTGTGGGAGTCTCACTGATTAACACTGAACCCTGTGGGAAGTCTCACTGATTAACACTGAACCCTGTGGGAGTCTCACTGATCAACACTGAACCCTGTGGGAGTCTCACTGATTAACACTGAACCCTGTGGGAGCCTCACTGATTAACACTGAACCCTGTGGGAGTCTCACTGATTAACACTGAACCCTGTGGGAGTCTCACTGATTAACACTGAACCCTGTGGGAGTCTCAGTGATTAACACTGAACCCTGTGGGAGTCTCACTAATTAACACTGAACCCTGTGGGAGTCTCACTGATTAACACTGAACCCTGTGGGAGTCTCACTGATCAACACTGAACCCTGTGGGAGTCTCACTGATTAACACTGAACCCTGTGGGAAGTCTCACTGATTAACACTGAACCCTGTGGGAGTCTCACTGATCAACACTGAACCCTGTGGGAGTCTCACTGATTAACACTGAACCCTGTGGGAGTCTCACTGATTAACACTGAACCCTGTGGGAGTCTCACTGACTAACACTGAACCCTGTGGGAGTCTCACTGATTAACACTGAACCCTGTGGGAGTGTCACTGGTTAACACTGAACCCTGTGGGAGTGTCACTGGTTAACACTGAACCCTGTGGGAGTCTCACTGATTAACACTGAACCCTGTGGGAAGTCTCACTGATTAACACTGAACCCTGTGGGAGTCTCAGTGATTAACACTGAACCCTGTGGGAGTGTCACTGATTAACACTGAACCCTGTGTAAGTATCACTGATTAACACTGAACCCTGTGGGAGTCTCACTGATTAACACTGAACCCTGTGGGAGTCTCACTGATTAACACTGAACCCTGTGTAAGTCTCAATTATTAACACTGAACCCTGTGGGAGTCTCACTGATTAACAATGAACCCTGTGTGAGTCTCACTGATTAACACTGAACCCTGTGGGAGTCTCACTGATTAACACTGAACCCTATGGGAGTCTCACTGATTAACACTGAACCCTGTGGGAGTCTCACTGATTAACACCGAACCCTGTGGGAGTCTCACTGATTAACACTGAACCCTGTGGGAGTCTCACTGATTAACACTGAACCCTGTGGGGGTCTCACTGATTAACACTGAACTCTATGGGAGTCTCACTGATTAACACTGAACCCTGTGGGAGTCTCACTGATTAACACTGAACCCTGTGGGAGTCTCAGTGATTAACACTGAACCCTATGGGAGTCTCACTGATTAACACTGAACCCTGTGGGAGTCTCACTGATTAACACTGAACCCTGTGGGAGTGTCACTGATTAACACTGAACCCTGTGGGAGTCTCAGTGATTAACACTGAACCCTGTGGGAGTCTCAGTGATTAACACTGAACCCTGTGGGAGTCTCACTGATTAACACTGTACCCTGTGGGAGTGTCACTGATTAACACTGAACCCTGTGGGAGTCTCACTGATTAACACTGAACCCTGTGGGAGTCTCACTGATTAACACTGAACCCTGTGGGAGTCTCACTGATTAACACTGAACCCTGTGGGAGTGTCACTGATTAACACTGAACCCTGTGGAAGTCTCAGTGATTAACACTGAACCCTGTGGGAGCCTCAGTCTGTGTAAGTCTCAGTGATTAACACTGAACCCTGTGGGAGTCTCACTGATTAACACTGAACCCTGTGGGAGTCTCACTGATTAACACTGAACCCTGTGGGAGTCTCACTGATTAACACTGAACCCTGAGGGAGTATCACTGATTAACACTGAACCCTGTGGGAGTCTCAGTGATTAACACTGAACCCTGTGGGAGTCTCAGTGATTAACACTGAACCCTGTGGGAGTCTCACTGATTAACACTGAACCCTGTGGGAGTCTCACTGATTAACACTGAACCCTGTGGGAGTCTCACTGATTAACACTGAACCCTGTGGGAGTCTCAGTGATTAACACTGAACCCTATGGGAGTCTTACTGATTAACACTGAACCCTGTGGGAGTCTCACTGATTAACACTGAACCCTGTGGGAGTGTCACTGATTAACACTGAACCCTGTGGGAGTCTCAGTGATTAACACTGAACCCTGTGGGAGTCTCAGTGATTAACACTGAACCCTGTGGGAGTCTCACTGATTAACACTGTACCCTGTGGGAGTGTCACTGATTAACACTGAACCCTGTGGGAGTCTCACTGATTAACACTGAACCCTGTGGGAGTCTCACTGATTAACACTGAACCCTGTGGGAGTCTCAGTGATTAACACTGAACCCTATGGGAGTCTTACTGATTAACACTGAACCCTGTGGGAGTCTCACTGATTAACACTGTACCCTGTGGGAGTGTCACTGATTAACACTGAACCCTGTGGGAGTCTCACTGATTAACACTGAACCCTATGGGAGTCTCACTGATTAACACTGAACCCTGTGGGAGTCTCACTGATTAACACTGAACCCTGTGGGAGTCTTAGTGATTAACACTGAACCCTGTGGGAGTCTCACTGATTAACACTGAACCCTGTGGGAGTCTCACTGATTAACACTGAACCCTGTGGGAGTCTCAGTGATTAACACTGAACCCTGTGGGAGTCTCACTGATTAACACTAAACCCTATGGGAGTCTCACTGATTAACACTGTACCCTGTGTGAGTCTCATTGATTAACACTGAACCCTGTGTAAGTCTCACTGATTAACACTGAACCCTGTGGGAGTCTCATTGATTAACACTGAACCCTGTGTAAGTCTCACTGATTAACACTGAACCCTGTGGGAGTCTCACTGATTAACACTGAACCCTGTGGGAGTCTCACTGATTAACACTGAACCCTGTGGGAGTCTCAGTGATTAACACTGAACCCTGTGGGAGTCTCACTGATTAACACTGAACCCTGTGGGAGTCTCACTGATTAACACTGAACCCTGTGGGAGTCTCAGTGATTAACACTGAACCCTGTGGGAGTCTCACTGATTAACACTGAACCCTGTGGGAGTCTCAGTGATTAACACTGAACCCTGTGGGAGTCTCACTGATTAACACTGAACCCTGTGGGAGTCTCAGTGATTAACACTTAACCCTGTGGGAGTCTCACTGATTAACACTGAACCCTATGGGAGTCTCAGTGATTAACACTGAACCCTGTGGGAGTCTCACTGATTAACACTAAACCCTATGGGAGTCTCACTGATTAACACTGTACCCTGTGTGAGTCTCATTGATTAACACTGAACCCTGTGTAAGTCTCACTGATTAACACTGAACCCTGTGGGAGTCTCATTGATTAACACTGAACCCTGTGTAAGTCTCACTGATTAACACTGAACCCTGTGGGAGTCTCACTGATTAACACTGAACCCTGTGGGAGTCTCACTGATTAACACTGAACCCTGTGGGAGTCTCAGTGATTAACACTGAACCCTGTGGGAGTCTCACTGATTAACACTGAACCCTGTGGGAGTCTCACTGATTAACACTGAACCCTGTGGGAGTCTCAGTGATTAACACTGAACCCTGTGGGAGTCTCACTGATTAACACTGAACCCTGTGGGAGTCTCAGTGATTAACACTGAACCCTGTGGGAGCCTCACTGATTAACACTGAACCCTGTGGGAGTGTCACTGATTAACACTGAACCCTGTGGGAGTCTCACTGATTAACACTGAACCCTGTGGGAGTCTCACTAATTAACACTGAACCCTGTGGGAGTCTCACTGATTAACACTGAACCCTGTGGGAGTCTCACTGATTAACACTGAACCCTGTGGGAGTCTCACTGATTAACACTGAACCCTATGGGAGTCTCACTCATCAACACTGAACCCTGTGGGAGTCTCACTGATTAACACTGAACCCTGTGGGAGTCTCACTGATTAACACTGAACCCTGTGGGAGTCTCAGTGATTAACACTGAACCCTGTGGGAGTCTCACTGATTAACACTGAACCCTGTGGGAGTCTCAGTGATTAACACTGAACCCTGTGGGAGTCTCACTGATTAACACTGAACCCTGTGGGAGTCTCAGTGATTAACACTGAACCCTGTGGGAGTCTCACTGATTAACACTGAACCCTGTGGGAGTCTCACTGATTAACACTGAACCCTGTGGGAGCCTCACTGATTAACACTGAACCCTGTGGGAGTCTCACTGATTAACACTGAACCCTGTGGGAGTCTCACTGATTAACACTGAACCCTGTGGGAGTCTCAGTGATTAACACTGAACCCTGTGGGAGTCTCACTAATTAACACTGAACCCTGTGGGAGTCTCACTGATTAACACTGAACCCTGTGGGAAGTCTCACTGATTAACACTGAACCCTGTGGGAGTCTCACTGATTAACACTGAACCCTATGGGAGTCTCAGTGATTAACACTGAACCCTGTGTGAGTCTCACTGATTAACACTGAACCCTGTGGGAGTCTCACTGATTAACACTGAACCCTGTGGGAAGTCTCACTGATTAACACTGAACCCTGTGGGAGTCTCACTGATTAACACTGAACCCTGTGGGAGTCTCACTGATTAACACTGAACCCTGTGGGAAGTCTCACTGATTAACACTGAACCCTGTGGGAGTCTCACTGATCAACACTGAACCCTGTGGGAGTCTCACTGATTAACACTGAACCCTGTGGGAGCCTCACTGATTAACACTGAACCCTGTGGGAGTCTCACTGATTAACACTGAACCCTGTGGGAGTCTCACTGATTAACACTGAACCCTGTGGGAGTCTCACTGATTAACACTGAACCCTGTGGGAGTCTCAGTGATTAACACTGAACCCTGTGGGAGTCTCACTAATTAACACTGAACCCTGTGGGAGTCTCACTGATTAACACTGAACCCTGTGGGAGTCTCACTGATTAACACTGAACCCTGTGGGAAGTCTCACTGATTAACACTGAACCCTGTGGGAAGTCTCACTGATCAACACTGAACCCTGTGGGAGTCTCACTGATCAACACTGAACCCTGTGGGAGTCTCACTGATTAACACTGAACCCTGTGGGAGTCTCACTGATTAACACTGAACCCTGTGGGAGTTTCACTGACTAACACTGAACCCTGTGGGAGTCTCACTGATTAACACTGAACCCTGTGGGAGTGTCACTGGTTAACACTGAACCCTGTGGGAGTGTCACTGGTTAACACTGAACCCTGTGGGAGTCTCACTGATTAACACTGAACCCTGTGGGAGTCTCACTGATTAACACTGAACCCTGTGGGAGTCTCACTGATTAACACTGAACCCTGTGGGAGTCTCACTGATTAACACTGAACCCTGTGGGAGTCTCAGTGATTAACACTGAACCCTGTGGGAGTCTCACTGATTAACACTGAACCCTGTGGGAGTGTCACTGATCAACACTGAACCCTGTGGGAGTCTCACTGATTAACACTGAACCCTGTGGGAAGTCTCACTGATTAACACTGAACCCTGTGGGAGTCTCACTGATCAACACTGAACCCTGTGGGAGTCTCACTGATTAACACTGAACCCTGTGGGAGTCTCACTGAACCCTATGGGAGTCTCACTGATTAACACTGAACCCTGTGGGAGTCTCACTGATTAACACTGAACCCTGTGTAAGTCTCAATGATTAACACTGAACCCTGTGGGAGTCTCACTGATTAACAATGAACCCTGTGTGAGTCTCACTCATTAACACTGAACCCTGTGGGAGTCTCACTGATTAACACTGAACCCTATGGGAGTCTCACTGATTAACACTGAACCCTGTGGGAGTCTCACTGATTAACACTGAACCCTGTGGGCGTCTCACTGATTAACACTGAACCTTGTGGGAGTCTCACTGATTAACACTGAACCCTGTGGGAGTCTCACTGATTAACACTGAACCCTGTGGGAGTGTCACTGATTAACACTGAACCCTGTGGGAGTCTCACTGATTAACACTGAACCCTGTGGGAGTCTCACTGATTAACACTGAACCCTGTGGGAGTCTCACTGATTAACACTGAACCCTGTGGGAGTCTCACTGATTAACACTGAACCCTGTGGGAGTCTCAGTGATTAACACTGAACCCTGTGGGAGTCTCACTGATTAACACTGAACCCTGTGGGAGTGTCACTGATTAACACTGAACCCTGTGGGAGTCTCAGTGATTAACACTGAACCCTGTGGGAGTCTCACTGATTAACACTGAACCCTGTGGGAGTGTCACTGATTAACACTGAACCCTGTGGGAGTCTCACTGATTAACACTGAACCCTGTGGGAGTCTCACTAATTAACACTGAACCCTGTGGGAGTCTCACTGATTAACACTGAACCCTGTGGGAGTCTCACTCATCAACACTGAACCCTGTGGGAGTCTCACTGATTAACACTGAACCCTGTGGGAGTCTCACTGATTAACACTGAACCCTGTGGGAGTCTCACTGATCAACACTGAACCCTGTGGGAGTCTCACTGATTAACACTGAACCCTGTGGGAGTCTCAGTGATTAACACTGAACCCTGTGGGAGTCTCACTGATTAACACTGAACCCTGTGGGAGTGTCACTGATTAACACTGAACCCTGTGGGAGTCTCACTGATTAACACTGAACCCTGTGGGAGTGTCACACCTCTGGCTCACCGGTGGAGAGGAATCCGTGAGCTTTAAGCAGCAGCTGCGGGGAGATGCAGACGCGGGGAGCTGGTTCAGATGAGCGAAACGCCGATAGCTGCTGCTGCCACTCGTGATGGAAGACTTTCTTCCGAGCACGGCTGTCTGCTCACAGCACACACACGCGTGGGGAGGTAAAGTGGTACTCAGGTGGGTGAGTGGGTGGGTGAGTGGGTGGGTGGGTGGGTGAGTGGGTGAGTGGGTGGGTGAGTGGGTGGGTGAATGGGTGAGTGGGTGGGTGAGTGGGTGAGTGGGTGGGTGAGTGGGTGGGTGAGTGGGTGAGTGGGTGGGTGGGTGGGTGAGTGGGTGAGTGGGTGGGTGAGTGGGTGAGTGGGTGGGTGGGTGGGTGAGTGGGTGAGTAGGTGAGTGGGTGAGTGAGTGGGTGAGTGAGTGGGTGGGTGGGTGGGTGAGTGGGTGGGTGAGTGGGTGAGTGGGTGGGTGGGTGAGTGGGTGGGTGGGTGGGTGAGTGGGTGAGTGGGTGGGTGAGTGGGTGGGTGGGTGAGTGAGTGGGTGAGTGGGTGGGTGAGTGGGTGAGTGGGTGGGTGGGTGAGTGGGTGAGTGGGTGGGTGGGTGAGTGGGTGGGTGGGTGAGTGAGTGGGTGGGTGGGTGGGTGAGTGAGTGAGTGGGTGGGTGGGTGGGTGAGTGGGTGGGTGAGTGGGTGAGTGGGTGGGTGAGTAGGTGGGTGGGTGAGTGGGTGGATGAGTGGGTGGGTAAGCAGCAATCACCACTATCTACCCACAGTACACTCCCTCACCACCCCCTCCTCACCACTCCTCACCAACTGCTCACCCCCTCCTCACCACCACTCCTCACCACCACTCACCCAGGAGATCCGTGTCTCCCAACAGCTCCGAGCGGATGATATCCTCCACCACGTCCTCCAGAGTGACCACCCCCATGGCCTCATAGAAGGGGTCTCCCTCTCCCTCGCTGTTCACGCGCTGCACAATCGCCATCTGTGAGCGGCCTGCAGACACACAGAGACACAGTGACACAGTGACACAGAGACACAGACACAGAGACACAGAGACACATAGAGGCACACACAGAGACACACACACAGAGACACTCACACACACAGAGACACACACAGAGACACACACACACAGAGACACACACAGAGACACTCACACACAACAACAACAACCGCCATTCGCCACTAAGTGGCGGTGACGTCACCACGACGCTTGTGCCAGGCTATGTGCACCCTGAGGCCACGTGAAGTGTCGAACGCCCGCTGGCAGGAGGTCACGGGGCAGACCCAGGTGCCACGGGTCGACTGACTGAGATGACTGGCTGATGCACCACCTGTGCCCCCTACTCTGCCAATCTGCTGTGCTTTAGCCACCCGGCGCTCCGCTCGTTGTTTTGAGCGTCGCTCCTCCGCCCTCCGTTGTTGTTGGAGGGCGACTGCCTCCAACTGCCCAGTAGCGTCCTTCACGAGCCTCCTCCACAGAGGCCGATCTTGACACCGCTGGTACCAGTCATCGGCAAGTCCACTCAGCTCCACATCCTCCTGTACCACATCACTCCATCTCTTCTCTAGCCCGTGCCGCGCCCGCATAGCCCCCTCAATCCGGCCAAACAAAAGCTGTTTCGGCATGCGGTGGCTGGGCATGCGGGCTACATGACCCAGCCATCGCAGCCTTGCCCGCCGGAGGAGCTCACCGATGGGACCTTGCCCAGATCTTTCAAGGATTTGTGAGCTCCTCACACAATCCAGTCTGGTTAAACCCAGGATTGATCGTAGGCAGGCCAGCCTAAATGTTTCTAACCGGCGAAGATGTTCCATTAAAGGGGTCCACGTTTCGCAAGCGTAGAGAAGGAAGGGAATGACCGTGGCCGAGAAGACCTGAAGCTTAGTGCGGAGCGACAGACCAGGTAGCTTCCACACAGCGTTACGCAACCGATGAAAAGATATTGCCGCTCGACTGATTCGGAGTGAGACCTCTGCTGTTAAATTGGAGCCGGTCATAAGCACACTGCCCAGGTATGGGAAACTCTACACTCTCTCCACAACTGCCCCATCACCGATTGGGAGTTGTGGGGGTGGAGTGTCCGATGGTACAAAATACCCAGGCAGGTGCTTAGTTTTGGCGGGGCTGATGGTAAGGCCCCATCTCTTAGTGGCACGCTCCAGTCTCAGCAGCAGCATCTCCAACTCCTCCTCTGAATGAGCAGCTATTACCAAATCATCGGTATACATAACGTGGTTGAGCAATAGGGAGCCATCCCTTGACCGCACCTGGGCATCGATCAGCCTCCCATTATATCTGTACCAAATGGAGATTCCCCCGGTACAGCTAATGAAGGCTTCACGAACTACGTGGTCAAAATAGATGTTAAATAATGTGGGAGCCAGAGGACATCCCGGTCACACCCCAAGGTTAACAGGGAATGGCTCTGACTCCCGGCCACGTAGTTTTACCCGGGCCCGCTCACCATAATGAAGGTTCTTAATGATTGTGAGCAGAGGGTTAGGTACTCCAAAGGTACGAAGAACAACCCAGAGCCCAGGCCTACTGATGGTATCATAGGACACACACAGAGACACTCACACACAGAGACACACACAGATACACGCAAATAGACACAGAGACACACACAGAGGTCTCTGTGTAGTGGTGATGAGTCTATGGGTCTCTGTGTGGTGGTGGTGAGTCTATGGGTCTCTATGTAGTGATGATGAATCTATGTGTGGTGAGTCTATGGGTCTCTGTGTGGTGGTGATGAGTCTATGGGTCTCCGTGTGGTGGTGATGAGTCTATGGGTCTCTGTGTGGTGGTGGTGGTGAGTCTATGGGTCTCTGTGTGGTGGTGATGAGTCTATGGGTCTCTGTGTGGGGTGATGAGTCTATGGGTCTCTGTGTGGGGTGATGAGTCTATGGGTCTCTGTGTGGTGGTGGTGAGTCTGTGGGTCTCTGTGTGGTGGTAGTGAATCTATGGGTCTCTGTGTGGTGGTGATGAGTCTATGGGTCTCTGTGTGGTGGTGATGAGTCTATGGGTCTCTGTGTGGTGGTGGTGAGTCTATGAGTCTCTGTGTGGTGGTGATGAGTCTATGGGTCTCTGTGTGGTGGTGAGTCTGTGGGTCTCTGTGTGGTGATGAGTCTATGGGTCTCTGTGTGGTGGTGAGTCTATGGGTCTCTGTGTGGTGGTGGTGAGTCTGTGGGTCTCTGTGTGGTGGTGGTGAGTCTATGGGTCTCTGTGTGGTGGTGATGAGTCTATGGGTCTCTGTGTGGTGGTGATGAGTCTATGGGTCTCTGTGTGGTGGTCAGTATATGGGTCTCTATGTGGTGGTGGTGAGTCTATGGGTCTCTGTGTGGTGATGAGTCTATGGGTCTCTGTGTGGTGGTGGTGAGTCTATGGGTCTCTGTGTAGTGAATCTATGGGTCTCTGTGTGGTGGTGGTGAGTCTATGGGTCTCTGTGTGATGGTGATGAGTCTATGGGTCTCTGTGTGGTGGTGATGAGTCTATGGGTCTCTGTGTGGTGGTGATGAGTCTATGGGTCTCTATGTGGTGATGAGTCTATGGGTCTCTATGTGGTGATGAGTCTATGTGTCTCTGTGTGGTGGTGGTGGTGATGAGTCTACGGGTCTCTGTGTGGTGATGAGTCTATGGGTCTCTGTGTGGTGGTGGTGAGTCTATGGGTCTCTATGTGGTGGTGGTGAGTCTATGGGTCTCTGTGTGGTGATGAGTCTATGGGTCTCTGTGTATCTCTGTGTGTGTCTGTGTGTCTGTGTGTGTCTGTGTGTATTTCTCTGTGTGCCTGTGTATGTATTTCTCTGCGTATCTGTGTTTGTCTGTGTGTATCTCTGTGTGTGTCTGTGTATGTCTGTGTATGTCTGTGTATATCTTTGTGTGTCTGTGTTTGTCTGTGTGTATCTCTGTGTGTATCTCTGTGTGTGTCTGTGTGTATCTCTGTGTGTGTCTGTGTGTATCTCTGTGTGTGTGTCTGTGTATCTCTGTGTGTGTCTGTGTGTATCTCTGTGTGTGTCTGTGTGTATCTCTGTGTGTGTCTGTGTGTATCTCTGTGTGTGTCTGTGTGTATCTCTGTGTGTGTCTGTGTGTATCTCTGTGTGTGTCTGTGTGTATCTCTGTGTGTGTCTGTGTGTATCTCTGTGTGTGTCTGTGTGTATCTCTGTGTGTGTCTGTGTGTATCTCTGTGTGTGTCTGTGTGTATCTGTGTGTGTGTCTGTGTGTATCTCTGTGTGTCTGTGTGTATCTCTGTGTGTGTGTATCTCTGTGTGTGTGTCTGTGTGTATCTCTGTGTGTGTCTCTGTGTGTGTGTATCTCTGTGTGTGTGTCTGTGTGTATCTCTGTGTGTGTCTGTGTGTATCTCTGTGTGTGTCTGTGTGTATCTCTGTGTGTGTCTGTGTGTATCTGTGTGTGTGTCTGTGTGTATCTCTGTGTGTCTGTGTGTATCTCTGTGTGTGTGTATCTCTGTGTGTGTGTCTGTGTGTATCTCTGTGTGTGTCTCTGTGTGTGTGTGTATCTCTGTGTGTGTGTCTGTGTGTATCTCTGTGTGTGTCTGTGTGTATCTCTGTGTGTGTCTGTGTGTATCTCTGTGTGTATCTCTGTGTGTCTGTGTGTATCTCTGTGTGTATCTCTGTGTGTGTCTGTGTGTATCTCTGTGTGTGTGTCTGTGTGTATCTCTGTGTGTCTGTGTGTATCTCTGTGTGTGTCTCTGTGTGTGTCTGTGTGTATCTCTGTGTGTATCTCTGTGTGTGTCTGTGTGTATCTCTGTGTGTGTCTGTGTGTATCTCTGTGTGTGTCTCTGTGTATCTCTGTGTGTATCTCTGTGTGTATCTCTGTGTATATCTGTGTGTATCTCTGTGTGTGTCTCTGTGTGTGTTTCTGTGTGTCTCTGTGTGTGTCTGTGTGTGTCTCTGTGTGTCTCTGTGTGTGTCTGTGTGTATCTCTGTGTGTCTGTGTGTATCTCTGTGTGTGTCTGTGTGTATCTCTGTGTCTCTCTGTGTGTATCTCTGTGTGTATCTCTGTGTGTGTCTGTGTGTATCTCTGTGTGCGTGTCTGTGTGTATCTCTGTGTCTCTCTGTGTGTATCTCTGTGTCTCTCTGTGTGTGTCTGTGCATATCTCTGTGTGTGTCTCTGTGTGTATCTCTGTGTGTCTGTGTGTATCTCTGTGTCTCTCTGTGTGTATCTCTGTGTGTATCTCTGTGTGTGTCTGTGTGTATCTCTGTGTGTGTCTGTGTGTATCTCTGTGTCTCTCTGTGTGTATCTCTGTGTCTCTCTGTGTGTGTCTGTGCATATCTCTGTGTGTGTCTCTGTGTGTATCTCTGTGTGTGTCTGTGTGTATCTCTGTGTCTCTCTGTGTGTATCTCTGTGTGTCTGTGTGTATCTCTCTTTGTGTGTCTGTGTGTATCTCTGTGTGTCTGTGTGTATCTCTGTGTGTCTGTGTGTGTCTGTGTGTGTCTGTGTATCTCTGTGTGTATCTCTGTGTGTGTCTGTGTGTATCTTTCTTTGTGCGTCTGTGTGTATCTCTGTGTGTGTCTGTGTGTATCTCTGTGTGTATCTCTGTGTGTCTGTGCAAGTCTGTGTGTATCTCTGTGTGTCTCTGTGTGTATATCTCTGTGTGCATCTCTGTGTGCGTCTCTAAAAGTTTCTCCCATCTCCCCCCCTCTCCTCACCTCCCCCACCACCACCATCACCACCACCACCTCACCCACCACCTCCACCACCACCACCACCACCTCCCCCACCACCACCACCACCACCACCTCCACCACCTCCACCTCCCCCACCACCACCATCACCACCATCACCACCACCACCACCACCTCCACCACCACCATCACCACCACCATCACCACCACCACCACCTCCACCACCACCATCACCTCCACCACCACCACCTCCACCACCTCCCCCACCACCACCACCACCTCCCCCACCACCACCACCACCTCCCCCACCACCACCTCCACCACCTCCACCTCCCCCACCACCACCATCACCACCATCACCACCACCACCACCACCTCCACCACCACCATCACCACCACCATCACCACCACCACCACCTCCACCACCACCATCACCTCCACCACCACCACCTCCACCACCTCCCCCACCACCACCACCACCTCCCCCACCACCACCACCACCTCCCCCACCACCACCTCCCCCACCACCACCACCACCACCTCCATCTCCCCCACCATCACCACCTCCTCCACCACCACCACCGCCACCCCTCACCCCTGCGGAACTCGTCCATGACGGCGTGCAGCTGCGTGTCGTTGAACACAAAGTGCAGCGGGCGGCTGTAGAAGCGTGCTATGGTCCGGAGCGACGTGCAGTCGGCCGGCTCAACCATCGCGAGGTCTCGGACACACAGAAGGTCCACCACGTTGGCCGGCTCACCCTCGTACAGAGGCACACGTGTGTAGCCGCTCTGCATCACCTGCGACATCGTCTGGGGACGCGGGCAAGGGGGGGGGGGGGTGAGACACGGGGAGAGAGAGAGACACGGGGGGGTGAGACACGGGGAGAGAGGGAGAGAGAGAGACACGGGGAGAGAGAGAGACACGGAGAGAGAGAGAGAAACGGGGGGGGGTGAGACACGGGGAGAGAGAGAGACACGGGGAGAGAGAGAGACACGGGGAGAGAGAGAGAGAGACACGGGGGGGTGAGACACGGGGAGAGAGAGACACGGGGAGAGAGAGAGACACGGGGAGAGAGAGACGCGGGGAGAGAGAGAGAGAGACACGGGGGGGTGAGACACGGGGAGAGACACGGGGGGGTGAGACACGGGGAGAGACACGGGGGGGTGAGACACGGGGAGAGAGAGAGACACGGGGGGGTGAGACACGGGGAGAGAGAGAGAGACACGGGGAGAGAGAGAGACACGGGGAGAGAGAGAGAGAGACACGGGGGGGGGGGTGAGACACGGGGAGAGAGAGAGACACGGGGAGAGAGAGAGACACGGGGAGAGAGAGAGAGAGACACGGGGGGGGGTGAGACACGGGGAGAGAGAGAGACACGGGGAGAGATGGAGAGACACGGGGAGAGAGAGAGACACGGGGTGGTGAGACACGGGGAGAGAGAGACACGGGGAGAGAGAGAGACACGGGGAGAGATGGAGAGACACGGGGAGAGAGAGAGACACGGGGTGGTGAGACACGGGGAGAGAGAGACACGGGGAGAGAGAGAGACACGGGGGGGTGAGACACGGGGAGAGAGAGAGACACGGGGGGGTGAGACACGGGGAGAGAGAGAGACACGGGGGGGTGAGACACGGGGAGAGAGGGAGAGAGACACGGGGAGAGAGGGGGAGAGAGAGAGACACGGGGAGAGAGACGGGGGGGGGGGGGGGGGGGTGAGACACAGGGAGAGAGAGACACGGGGAGAGAGAGAGAGAGACATGGGGAGAGAGAGAGAGAGACACGGGGAGAGAGAGAGAGAGAGACACGGGGAGAGAGAGAGAGAGACACGGGGAGAGAGAGAGAGACACGGGGAGAGAGAGAGAGAGACACGGGGAGAGAGAGAGACACGGGGGGGTGAGACACGGGGAGAGACACGGGGGGGTGAGACACGGGGAGAGACACGGGGGGGTGAGACACGGGGAGAGAGAGAGACACGGGGAGAGAGAGAGAGACACGGGGGGATGAGACACGGGGAGAGAGAGAGACACGGGGAGAGAGAGACACGGGGAGAGAGAGAGAGAGACACGGGGGGATGAGACACGGGGAGAGAGAGAGACACGGGGAGAGAGAGACACGGGGAGAGAGAGACGGGGAGAGAGAGACACGGGGGGAGAGAGAGACACGGGGAGAGAGAGAGACACGGGGAGAGAGAGAGAGAGACACGGGGAGAGAGAGACACTGGGGGGGTGAGACACGGGGAGAGAGAGAGACACATGGAGAGAGAGAGACACGGGGAGAGAGAGAGACACGGGGGGGGTGAGACACGGGGAGAGAGAGACAGAGAGAGACGGGGGGGTGAGACACGGGGAGAGAGAGAGACACGGGGAGAGAGAGAGAGAGAGACACGGGAGGAGATGGAGAGACACGGGGAGAGAGAGAGACATGGGGAGAGAGAGACAGAGACACGGGGAGAGAGAGAGACACGTGGAGAGAGAGAGAGAGAGAGAGACACGGGGGGGTGAGACACGGGGAGAGAGAGAGACACGGGGGGGGTGAGAGAGACACGGGGAGAGAGAGACACGGGGGGGTAAGACACGGGGAGAGATGGAGAGACACGGGGAGAGAGAGAGACACGGAGAGAGAGAGAGACACGGGGGGATGAGACACGGGGAGAGAGAGAGACACGGGGAGAGAGAGAGAGAGAGACACGGGGAGAGAGAGACAGAGACACGGGGAGAGAGAGAGACACGTGGAGAGAGAGAGAGAGAGAGACACGGGGGGGTGAGACACGGGGAGAGAGAGAGACACGGGGAGAGAGAGAGAGACACGGGGGGTGAGACACGGGGAGAGAGAGAGACACGGGGAGAGAGAGAGAGAGAGACACGGGGAGAGAGAGACAGAGACACGGGGAGAGAGAGAGACACGTGGAGAGAGAGAGAGAGAGAGACACGGGGGGGTGAGACACGGGGAGAGAGAGAGACACGGGGAGAGAGAGAGAGACACGGGGGGTGAGACACGGGGAGAGAGAGAGACACGGGGAGAGAGAGAGAGACACGGGGGGTGAGACACGGGGAGAGACGGAGAGACACAGGGAGACACGGGGAGAGAGAGAGAGAGACACGGGGAGACACGGGGAGAGAGACACGAGGAGAGAGAGAGACACGGGGTCAGAGAGAGACACGGGGAGAGAGAGAGACACGGGGAGAGAGAGACAGAGACACGGGGAGAGAGAGAGACACGTGGAGAGAGAGAGAGAGAGAGACACGGGGGGGTGAGACACGGGGAGAGAGAGAGACACGGGGAGAGAGAGAGAGACACGGGGGGTGAGACACGGGGAGAGAGAGAGACACGGGGAGAGAGAGAGAGACACGGGGGGTGAGACACGGGGAGAGAGAGAGACACGGGGAGAGAGAGAGAGATGGGGGGGTGAGACATGGGGAGAGACGGAGAGACACAGGGAGACACGGGGAGAGAGAGAGAGAGACACGGGGAGACACGGGGAGAGAGAGAGACACGGGGGGGGGTGAGACACGGGGAGAGAGAGACATGGGGAGACACGGGGAGAGAGAGACAGAGACACGGGGGGTGAGACACAGGGAGAGAGAGACACAGGGAGAGAGAGAGAGACACGGAGAAAGAGAGACACGGGAGGGTGAGACACGGGGAGGGAGAGAGAGAGACGGGGAGACAGAGAGAGAGACACGAGGAGACACGTGGAGAGAGACACGGGGAGAGAGTAGAGACACGGGGGGGGGGGGTGAGACACGGGGAGGGAGAGAGAGAGACACGGGGAGACACGTGGAGAGAGACACGGGGAGACAGTAGAGACACGGGGAGAGAGGAGAGGCACGGGGAGACACGCGGACAGAGGAGAGACACGGGGAGACACGGGGAGAGAGACACGGGGAGAGAGAGACAGAGAGACACGGGGAGACACGGGGAGACACGGAGAAAGAGAGACACGGGGAGACACGGGGAGAGAGAGACACGGGGAGACACGGGGAGAGAGAGACACGGGGAGAGAGACACGGTGAGAGAGACACGGTGAGAGAGAGAGACACGGTGAGAGAGACACAGAGACAGAGACACGGGGAGAGAGACACGGTGAGAGAGAGACACGGTGAGAGAGAGACACGGTGAGAGAGAGACACGGTGAGAGAGACACGGTGAGAGAGACACAGAGACAGAGACACGGTGAGAGAGACACGGTGAGAGAGAGAGACACGGTGAGAGAGAGACGGTGAGAGAGAGACACGGGGAGAGAGACACGGTGAGAGAGACACGGAGACAGACACATGGTGAGAGAGACAGAGAGAGACACGGTGAGAGAGACACGGTGAGAGAGACACACGGTGAGAGAGACGCTGTGAGAGAGACACGGTGAGAGAGACACGGTGAGAGAGAGAGACACGGTGAGAGAGACACGGTGAGAGAGACACGGTGAGAGAGACACGGTGAGAGAGAGAGACACGGTGAGAGAGACACAGTGAGAGAGACGCGGGGGAGAGACACGGTGAGAGAGACACGGTGAGAGAGAGACACGGTGAGAGAGAGACACGGTGAGAGAGAGACACGGTGAGAGAGAGAGACACGGTGAGAGAGAGACACGGTGAGAGAGACACGGTGAGAGATACACGGTGAGAGAGACACGGTGAGAGAGACACGGTGAGAGAGACACGGTGAGAGAGAGACACGCTGAGAGAGACACGGTGAGAGACACACGGTGAGAGAGACACGGTGAGAGAGACACGGTGAGAGAGAGAGACACGGTGAGAGAGAGACACGGTGAGAGAGACACGGTGAGACAGACACACGGTGAGAGAGACACGGTGAGAGAGACACGGTGAGAGAGAGAGACACGGTGAGAGAGAGACACGGTGAGAGAGACACGGTGAGACAGACACACGGTGAGAGAGAGACATGGAGACAGAGACACGGTGAGAGAGAGACACGGTGAGAGAGACACGGTGAGAGAGACACGGTGAGAGAGACACGGTGAGAGAGAGACGGTGAGACAGACACACGGTGAGAGAGAGACACGGTGAGACAGAGACACGGTGAGACAGACACACGGTGAGAGAGAGACACGTGCCACCCCCTCCACCCCCGTGCACCTACCTGGAAGTCGAGTGTGCTGTCGATGCTCAGCATGAAGCAGTCCGTGATCGGCGTCATGACGTCCTGCACGGTGCGATGGCGGAGGTCCATGGCACCCCGCCACGCAGACTCCTGTCGCTCCGCTAGGTAGCGGCGGAGCAGCTCCAGCAGCCGCTCACGGTCAAACACCACACAGATGTCTCGCCTGAGCAGGGGACACAGACAGAGACACACAGAGACACACAGAGACACACAGAGAGACACAGAGACAGAGTCAAACACCACACAGACTCCTGTCGCTCCGCTAGGTAGCGGCGGAGCAGCTCCAGCAGCCGCTCACGGTCAAACACCACACAGATGTCTCGCCTGAGCGGGGGACAGAGAGACAGAGACACAGAGACACACAGAGACACACAGAGACACACAGAGACACACAGAGACACACAGAGACACACAGAGACAGAGACACAGAGACAGAGTCAAACACCACACAGACTCCTGCCGCTCCGCTAGGTAGCGGCGGAGCAGCTCCAGCAGCCGCTCACGGTCAAACACCACACAGATGTCTCGCCTGAGCGGGGGACACGCAGACACACAGAGACAGAGACACACAGAGACACACAGAGACACACAGAGACAGAGAGACACAGTCAAACACCACACAGATGTCTCGCCTGAGCGGGGGACACAGACACACAGAGACAGAGACACACAGAGACACACAGAGACACACAGAGACACACAGAGAGACACACAGAGACACAGAGACAGAGTCAAACACCACACAGATGTCTCGCCTGAGCGGGGGACAGAGACACAGAGACACAGAGACACACAGAGACAGAGACACAGAGAGACAGAGAGACACACAGAGAGACAGAGACACACAGACACAGAGACAGAGACACAGAGACAGACACAGAGAGAAACACAGAGAGACACAGAGAGACACAGAGAGACACAGAGAGACACAGAGAGACACAGAGACAGAGTCAAACACCACACAGACTCCTGCCGCTCCGCTAGGTAGCGGCGGAGCAGCTCCAGCAGCCGCTCACGGTCAAACACCACACAGATGTCTCGCCTGAGCGGGGGACACAGACAGAGACACACAGAGACACACAGAGACACAGAGACACAGAGAGAGACACAGAGACAGAGTCAAACACCACACAGATGTCTCGCCTGAGCGGGACACAGAGACACAGAGAGACAGAGACAGAGAGACACAGAGACACAGACAGAGAGACACGGTTAAACACCACACAGATGTCTCGCCTGAGCGGGACACAGAGACACAGAGAGACAGAGACAGAGAGACACAGAGACACAGACAGAGAGACACGGTCAAACACCACACAGATGTCTCGCCTGAGCGGGACACAGAGACACAGAGAGACAGAGACAGAGAGACACAGAGACACAGACAGAGAGACACGGTTAAACACCACACAGATGTCTCGCCTGAGCGGGGGACACAGAGACACAGAGAGACAGAGACACAGAGACACAGAGACACACAGAGACAGAGAGACACAGTCAAACACCACACAGATGTCTCGCCTGAGCGGGACACAGAGACACAGAGAGACAGAGACAGAGAGACACAGAGACACAGAGAGACACAGAGACACAGAGACACAGAGACAGAGAGACACAGTCAAACACCACACAGATGTCTCGCCTGAGCGGGGGACAGACACACAGAGAGACACAGAGACACACAGAGACACACAGAGGCAGAGAGACACAGTCAAACACCACACAGATGTCTCGCCTGAGCGGGGGACACAGACAGAGAGACACGGTCAAACACCACACAGATGTCTCGCCTGAGCGGGGGACACAGACAGAGAGACACGGTCAAACACCACACAGATGTCTCGCCTGAGCGGGACACAGACAGAGACACAGAGACACAGACAGAGAGAGACACAGAGACAGAGAGACAGAGACACAGACAGAGAGACACGGTCAAACACCACACAGATGTCTCGCCTGAGCGGGGGACACAGACAGAGAGACACGGTCAAACACCACACAGATGTCTCGCCTGAGCGGGGGACACAGACAGAGAGACACGGTCAAACACCACACAGATGTCTCGCCTGAGCGGAAGACACAGACAGAGAGACACGGTCAAACACCACACAGATGTCTCGCCTGAGCGGGGGACAGAGACAGAGAGACACGGTCAAACACCACACAGATGTCTCGCCTGAGCGGGGGACACAGACAGAGAGACACGGTCAAACACCACACAGATGTCTCGCCTGAGCGGGGGACACAGACAGAGAGACACGGTCAAACACCACACAGATGTCTCGCCTGAGCGGGGGACACAGACAGAGAGACACGGTCAAACACCACACAGATGTCTCGCCTGAGCGGGACACAGACAGAGACACAGAGACACAGACAGAGAGAGACACAGAGACAGAGAGACAGAGACAGACAGAGAGACACGGTCAAACACCACACAGATGTCTCGCCTGAGTGGGGCACAGACAGAGACACAGAGACACAGACAGAGAGAGACACAGAGACAGAGAGACAGAGACACAGACAGAGAGACACGGTCAAACACCACACAGATGTCTCGCCTGAGCGGGGGACACAGACAGAGAGACACGGTCAAACACCACACAGATGTCTCGCCTGAGCGGGACACAGACAGAGACACAGAGACACAGACAGAGAGAGACACAGAGACAGAGAGACAGAGACACAGACAGAGAGACACGGTCAAACACCACACAGATGTCTCGCCTGAGCGGGGGACACAGACAGAGAGACACGGTCAAACACCACACAGATGTCTCGCCTGAGCGGGGGACACAGACAGAGAGACATGGTCAAACACCACACAGATGTCTCGCCTGAGCGGGACACAGACAGAGACACAGAGACACAGACAGAGAGAGACACAGAGACAGAGAGACAGAGACACAGACAGAGAGACACACGGTCAAACACCACACAGATGTCTCGCCTGAGCGGGGCACAGACAGAGACACAGAGACACAGACAGAGAGAGACACAGAGACAGAGAGACAGAGACACAGACAGAGAGACACGGTCAAACACCACACAGATGTCTCGCCTGAGCGGGGGACACAGACAGAGAGACACGGTCAAACACCACACAGATGTCTCGCCTAAGCGGGACACAGAGAGACACAGAGACACAGACAGAGAGAGACACAGAGACAGAGAGACAGAGACACAGACAGAGAGACACGGTCAAACACCACACAGATGTCTCGCCTGAGCGGGGGACACAGAGACACAGAGACACAGAGACAGAGAGACACAGAGACACACAGAGACAGAGTCAAACACTACACAGATGTCTCGCCTGAGCGGGGGACAGAGACACACAGAGACAGAGAGACACAGAGACACACAGAGACACAGACACAGACAGAGACACAGAGACAGAGTCAAACACCACACAGATGTCTCGCCTGAGCGGGGGACAGACAGAGACACACAGAGACACAGAGAGACACACAGACACAGAGACACAGACAGAGAGACACAGTCAAACACCACACAGATGTCTCGCCTGAGCGGGGGACAGAGACACAGAGACAGAGATACAGAGAGACAGAGACACAGAGAGACAGAGACAGAGAGACACAGAGAGACACACAGGGAGAGACACAGAGAGACAGAGACAGAGAGACACACAGGGAGAGACACAGAGAGACACAGAGAGAGAGACAGAGAGAGACAGAGAGAGACAGAGAGTTAGAGAGACAGAGAGTTAGAGTTAGAGAGACAGAGAGAGAGTTAGAGAGATAGAGAGACACACAGTGATAGACACAGACAGAGACACACAGAGTGATAGACACAGAGAGACACACAGTGATAGACACAGAGAGACACAGTGATAGACACAGTGATAGACAGAGAGACAGAGAAACAGGGAGATAGACACAAAAGCACCACCACCTCCATCACCTCCACCACCTCCACCACCTCCACCACCACCTCCTCCACCACCACCACCACCACCATCGGGCGCTCCGCTCGTTGTTGTGAGCGTCGCTCCTCCGCCCTCCGTTGTTGTTGGAGGGCGACTGCCTCCAACTGCCCAGTAGCATCCTTCACGAGCCTCCTCCACAGAGGCCGATCTTGACACCGCTGGTACCGGTCATTGACAAGTCTACTCAGCTCCACGTCCTCCTGTACCACGTCACTCCATCTCTTCTCTAGCCCGTGCCGCGCCCGCTTAGCCCCCTCGATCTGGCCGAACAAAAGCTGTTTCGGCATGCGGTGGCTGGGCATGCGGGCTACATGACCCAGCCAACGCAGCCTTGCCTGCCGGAGGAGCTCACCGATGGGACCGTGCCCAGATCTTTCAAGGATTTGTGAGCTCCTCACACAATCCAGCCGGGTTAAACCCAGGATGGATCGTAGGCAGGCCAGCCTAAATTTTTCTAACCGGCGAAGATGTTCCATTAGGGGGGGTCCACGTTTCGCAAGTGTAGAGAAGGGAGGGAATGACCGTGGCCGAGAAGACCTGAAGCTTAGTGCGGAGCGACAGACCAGGTAGCTTCCACACAGCGTTATGCAACCGATGAAAAGATATTGCCGCTCGACTGATTCGGAGTGAGACCTCTGCTGTTAAACTGGAGCCGGTCATAAGCACACTGCCAAGATATGGGAAACTCTCCACTCTCTCCACAACTGCCCCATCACCGATTGGGAGTTGTGGGGGTGGAGTGTCCGATGGCACAAAATACCCAGGCAGGTGCTTAGTTTTGGTGGGGCTGATGGTAAGGCCCCATCTCTTAGTGGCAAGCTCCAGTTTCAGCAGCAGCGCCTCCAACTCCTCCTCCGAGTGAGCCGCAATTACCAGGTTATCGGCATACATAACGTGGTTGAGCAATAGGGAGCCATCCCTTGACCAAACCCGGGCATCGATCAGCCTCCCATTATATCTGTACCAGATGGAAATTCCTCCGGTACAGCTTTTGAAGGCTTCACGAACGTGGTCAAAATAGATTTTCAATAATGTGGGAGCCAGAGGACATCCCTGTCGCACCCCAAGGTGTACAGGGAATGGCTCTGACTCCTGGCCACGTAGTTTTACCTGGGCCCGCTCACCATCATGAAGGTCCTTAATGATCGTGAGCAGAGAGTCAGGGACTCCAAAAGCACGAAGAACAACCCAGAGCCCAGGCCTACTGATGGTATCATAGGCCTTGACCAGGTCAATAAAGCAGAGATGTAGGTCTTGTTGGAATTCCCTACACCTCTGCTGTAGCAGATGGACAGAAAATATGGCATCTGTGCAGGACCGCCCTTTCCTGAAACCGCATTGGGGCTCCGCAAGCCTCTCCTCAGCGTGCCTGGCAAGGCGATGTTGAATAATCCTTGCCAGGACCTTTCCCGGCACACTGAGGAGTGAGATGCCCCTGTAGTTGTTACAGTCTGTGCGGTCCCCCTTCTTAAAGAGGGGGACCACCAGGGCATCCTTCCAATCCTGCGGAACCCGTCCAGTGGTCCAGACTGTTGTTATGATGTCATATAGGGCAGTCTGTGCACAAACTCCACCCTCCCTCAGCATTTCGCTTGGGAGATTATCTCTGCCCGGTGCCTTTCATGGTCTCAGACTCCGGATCAACTTCAGTACTTCCTCAACAGATGGCACCTCAGCCAGCCACTCACAGGGGGTGACTTCTTCTTCCATTATTTGAGGCACCGCAGCCTCAGCAGGGTCATCCCCACTTTGTGCCACGATGTTTTCCAGGCTGAGGGATTTCCCCTCCCCCAGGACCTCACAGACATGCTCAGCAAATCTGCAAAACTGTTCCTGGGGGTTGGAGATTGGATCACCGTTCTTTCCCCTAATGATGGTAATAGGTGTGATGCTCCAAGTTACTTTTTTGATGGAATTAAATAATTTGTGATCACGGGCCACTGAGGCAGACTCCATCTCTTCAGCAACCCGCGACCCCCACCCATCCTTGCAGCGCCTCACGGCTCTCCGAACCTCCGAGCGAAGGCTGCGGTAAGCCTCCTCATTCTCTGACGTGGGATTCTGTAGACAATGAGAGTGGGCCTGTCGCTTTTTCTCAGCCAGCCGGAACACCTCCTCTGTCAGCCAGGGTCTCTGGGGAGGTCTGGACTGCGTACCTAAAGCAGCCATTGCAGCTGCCTGAATCACAGTCCTAAACCTCGCCCATTTACCCTCGACATCAGGAGGAGTCGGGGACGATGCCAATCCCAGCCGCAAGCGATGATGAAATTCTCGCTTGCAACTTTCATCAGCTAGCTGAGACCAGGACACTAAGGGTTTGAATGGGGTCCTGGGTGTACACCCACCACCGGAGTGGAAGAATGGCAGGCACATCTTGCAGATGACAAGTCGATGGTCAGTGGGCAGATCAGCTCCACGGTAGGTCCTGGTGTCAAGGACATGGGCCCGCATCCGCTGGTCCGTCACTAATGTAGTCCGGCAGATGTTCTTGCTTGGACTCGGCATGCATTCATGATGCTGTGTGGATGCGCCGATGCCGGACCAGCGTGTTGGTAATTACAAGCCCATGGGTTGCACAAAAGTCTAGCAGCCTCCTGCCGTTGTTATTGAGCTGATCTGGCCCATGCCTTCAGATCACTCCAGACCAGGTGCCAGCATCATGACCAACTCGGGCATTGAAGTCACCCAACAAGATGACTCTATCCCGAGGGGCCACTTTAGCCAGCACCTGTGACAGGAGGTCATAGAGGGCATCTGACTCATCGGCTTTGCCTGCATCCCTCCACGGATGTTCGTCTTCGGTGGGGGCATAAGTAACCACGACCACCAATCCTAGCCTCTGATTGATGAGAAGGCGAATCCAAAGTAGCCTGGGGCTTACAGCTTCCCACACCTCACCGCCACGCTCCCACGCCCCCTTTATTATTTTGCTCAGAAGAAGAGCCACTCCCTGTTGTTTGGCAGTCTGCTGCCCCGAGTAGAGGACTGTCCACCCCTCATGGTGGCAGGAGCCAGAACCGGTCCACCGGACCTCCTGAATGCCACATAGATCCAGGCGGTACCGGTCCAGCTCCCGACAGAGGAGTGGCAGCCTCTCCTCCGCGGTGAGCGTTCGAACATTCCACGTGGCCACACGAAGTGGCTTTTCGCTGTTTCTGCAGGAGCCCCGAGGGTAGAGATTCAATCTCCTGGCTCCGCTAAATTGGGGTTTGACCAGGAGACGTCATAGATGCCTCCGGCACAAGCTTATTTAGATATTGTTTACGTGGTTTTGTGGTAATTCGTTGAAGGTGGAGGGGGTTACCAGCCCCTGGCACCCGTCCATAGCCCCCTTTGGCTGCTGTGGTGGTCACAGACGCCATGAGGGGAGAGGCCAATCTCAGTTGGGCCTCACCCCCCCATGGCACTGCCCACCACAGTGTTGCCGTCCGGGACCAACGAGGAGATAGGAGGTTGTTTTGCCTCAAACACCACCACCATCACCACCACCATCATCACCATCATCATCACCATCACCACCACCATCATCACCATCATCATCATCACCAGCACCACCATCACCACCACCACCATCACCACCATCATCACCATCATCATCACCATCAGCACCAGCACCACCATCACCACCATCACCATCATCATCACCAGCACCACCATCACTACGATCATCACCATCATCACCAGCACCACCATCACCATCATCATCACTAGCACCACCATCACCACCACTATCACCACCACCACCCCCCCCCCCACCACCACCCCCCCCACCCACCACCACCACCCACCCACCCCAGCGCCCAATCCAGCGTGCGCCCCAGCGGCCAGGCCACCGGCATGGCGACGGCCAGCAGGCAGCGGGCGACCCACGCCGCCGGGCCCGCGCCCACTACAGCGGCCGCGCCGTAGCGGGCGCACAGGGCCCTGGGGGCCACCTCGGCGGCGGCCAGCACGGCCGCCGCCGCCGCCGCCAGGGCCCACGCCGGAGACAGCAGCTCGCGGGCCAGCAGGGCCACGCCGGCGTCGGCGGCGGCGCTCCACGCCAACAGGCCGCAGGCCGGCGCGTTGCCGCGGCAACGCCGGAGGCCGGCGGCCCGGCGCGCCGCCCGCCGCTCCGCCGGCGTGCCGCAGGCCGCGAGGGCGGCGAGCTCGGAGGGGGCGGCGGCGCCCAGGGAGACGCGGGCGGCCGTCGACACGGCCGACACGGCGAGGAGGAGGAGGGCCAGCGGGCCGGGGAGCCAGCGGGGGAGGGCGGCCGGGCACGGCGGCGGGGCGGCGGTGGTGGTGGAGGCGGTGGAGGCGGTGGAGGCGGTGGTGGAGGCGGTGGAGGCGGTGGAGGCGGTGGAGGCGGTGGAGGTGGAGGTGGAGGCGGTGGAGGCGGTGGAGGCGGTGGAGGTGGAGGTGGAGGCGGTGGAGGCGGTGGAGGCGGTGGAGATGGTGGAGGTGGTGTTGTTGTTGTCGTCTTCGTCCGACGAGGGTGGATCTGTTGGAGAGATGGTGGTGGTGGTTACGAGACACGGGGTGGTGGAGGTGGTGGTGGGGGTGGCGGTGATGGTGATGGAGGTGATGGTGGTGATGGTGGTGGTGATGGAGGAGAAGGTGATGGTGGTGATAGTGGTGATAGTGGTGGTGATGGTGGTGATGGTGGTGATAGTGGTGGTGATGGAGGAGAAGGTGATGGTGGTGATAGTGGTGATAGTGGTGGTGATGGAGGTGATGGTGGTGATAGTGGTGGTGATGGAGGAGAAGGTGATGGTGGTGATAGTGGTGATAGTGGTGGTGATGGTGGTGATGGTGGTGATAGTGGTGATAGTGGTGGTGATGGTGGTGATGGTGATAGTGGTGATAGTGGTGGTGATGGTGGTGATGGTGGTGATAGTGGTGATAGTGGTGGTGATGGTGGTGATGGAGGAGGTGGTGATGGTGATGGTGGTGATGGAGGAGGTGGTGGTGGTGATGGTGATGATGGTGGTGGTGATGGTGGGGGACCACCACTCCTACAAACCAATACAACCAACCACCACAAAGACCACCACCACAACAACAATAACAACAACAACCGCTACTACTACCACCTCCATTACAACCACCACGACCACCAACAACCACCACTACTACCACCACTACTACCAACAACAACCACCACTACTACCACCACTACTACCACCACTACTACCAACAACAACCACCACTACTACCACCACTACTACCACCACTACTACCAACAACAACCACCACTACTACCACCACTACTACCACCACTACTACCAACAACAACCACCACTACTACCACAACAACCACAACAACCACCACTACTACCACCACCACTACTACCACCACCACCCCTACCAACAACAACCACCACTACTACCACCACTACTACCACCACCACCCCTACCAACAACAACCACCACTACTACCACCACTACTACCAACAACAACCACCACTACTACCACCACTACTACCACCACTACTACCAACAACAACCACCACTACTACCACAACAACCACAACAACCACCACTACTACCACCACTACTACCACCACTACTACCAACAACAACCACCACTACTACCACAACAACCACAACAACCACCACTACTACCACCACCACTACTACCACCACCACCCCTACCAACAACAACCACCACTACTACCACCACTACTACCACCACCACCCCTACCAACAACAACCACCACTACTACCACCACTACTACCAACAACAACCACCACTACTACCACCACTACTACCACCACTACTACCAACAACAACCACCACTACTACCACAACAACCACAACAACCACCACTACTACCACCACCACTACTACCACCACCACTACTACCACCACCACCCCTACCAACAACAACCACCACTACTACCACCACCACTACCAACAACAACCACCACTACTACCACCGCCACTACTACCACTACCAACAATAACCACCACCACTACCTAACAACAACCACCACTACTACCACCACTACTACCACCACCACTACCACCAACAACCACCACTACTACCACCACCACTACCAACCAACAACCACCATTACTACCACCACTACTACCACCACCACTACCACCAACAACCACCACTACTACCACCACCACTACCACCAACAACCACCACTACTACCACCACCACTACCAACAACAACCACCACTACTACCACCACCACTACCACCACTACCACCACCACCACTACCACCAACAACCACCACTACTACCACCACCACTACCACCACTACCACCACTACCACCACCACCACTACCACCAACAACCACCACTACTACCACCACCACTACCACCACTACCACCACTACCACCAACAACCACCACTACTACCACCACCACTACCACCACTACCACCACCACCACTACCACCAACAACCACCACTACCACCACTACTACCACCACCACTACCACCACTACCACCACCACCACTACCACCAACAACCACCACTACTACCACCACTACCAACAACAACCGCCATTGGCAGTGACGTCACCACGACGCTTGTGCCAGGCGATGTGCACGTGAAGTGGCCTCAACCACCACAACTACAACGACTACAACAACCACCACTACTACCACAACCACAACTACCACAACCACCACAACTACAACAAATACCACCACTACTACCACAACCACAACTACCACCACTACTACCACAACCACCACTACTACCACAACCCCCACTACTACCACAACCACTACAACAACCACCACAACTACTACCACAACCACCACTACTACCACAACCACCACAATACCACAACCACCACAACTACAACGACTACAACAACCACCACTACTACCACAACCACCACAACTATAACAACCACCAGTACTACCACAACTACAACAACCACCACAACCACCACTACTACCACAACTACAACAACCACCACTACTACCACAACAACAACCACCACTACTACCACAACCACCACAACTACAGCAAGCACCACTAATACCACAAATACCACAACCACCACAACCACCACTACTACTACAACAACCACCACAACTACTACCACAAAT
The DNA here is from genome assembly GCF_048934315.1 of Petromyzon marinus. Classification (NCBI taxonomy): domain Eukaryota; kingdom Metazoa; phylum Chordata; class Hyperoartia; order Petromyzontiformes; family Petromyzontidae; genus Petromyzon; species Petromyzon marinus. The sequence goes on along the minus strand of NW_027423698.1, from coordinate 137,789 downwards.
ACCACAACCACCACTACTACCACAACCACCACTACTACCACAACCACTACAACAACCACCACAACTACTACCACAAACACCACTACCACCACTACTACCACAACTACCACAACCACCACAAACACAAGAACCACCACTACTACCACATCCACAACTACAACCACCACTACTACCACAACTACAACAACCACCACAAATACCACAACCACCACTACTACAACCACAACAACCATCACTAATACCACAAATACCACTACTACCACAACCACCACAACTACAGCAAGCACCACTACTACCACAAATACCACAACCACCACTACTACCACAACCATCACAACAACCACCACTACTACCACAAATACCACAACCACCACTACTACAACCACAACTACAGCAACCACCACTACTACCACAAATACCACAACCACCATTACTACCACTACTACCACAAATACCACAACCACCACTACTGCCACAACCACCACCACAACTACAACAACCACCACTACTACCACAATACCAGAACCACCACAACCACAACAACCACCACAACTACCACAAACACCACAACTACAACAACCACCACTACTTCCACAAATACCACAACTACAACAACCACCACAACTACAACCACTACCACAACCACCACTACCACAAATACCACAACCACCACTACTACCACAACTACAACAACGACCACCACTAACCACCACTACTACCTCCACCACCACCGCAACCACCACCATCACCACCACTACCGCAACCACCACCACTACTACCAACACCACCATCACCACCACTACTACCACCACCATCATCACCATCACCACCACAACCACCACCATCATCACCACTACTACCACCACCATCATCACCACTACTACCACCACCACCACCATCATCACCACCACAACCACCATCACCACCACAACCATCACCATCATCACAACCACCATCACCATCACAGCCACCACCATCACTACTACTACTACCACCATCACCACCACCATCACCACCCTGACCACTACCACCATCACTACCACCACTACCATCAACACCACCACCACTACCACCATCATCATCATCACCATCACCACCATCATCACCACTACTACCACCACCATCATCACCACCACAACCACCATCATCATCACCACCACCATCACTACCATCACCACCACCATCACCACCACCACCATCATCACCACGACCACCATCATCACCACCACCATCACCACCACCACCACCACAACCATCACCACCATCACCATCACCACCATCACCACCACCATCACCACCACCACCACCATCACCACCACCACCATCACCACCATCACCATCACCACCACCATCACCACCACCATCATCATCACCACCACCATCACCACCACCATCACCACCACCACTATCACCACCACCACCATCACCACCACCATCATCACCACCATCATCACCACCATCACCACCACCACCATCACCACCATCACTATCATCACCACATCACTATCATCACCACCATCACCACCACCACCATCACCACCACCACCACCACCATCATCACCACCACCACCATCACCACCATCACCACCACCACCATCATCACCACCACCACCATCATCACCACCATCACCACCATCACCATCACCACCACCATCACCACCATCATCACCATCACCACCACCACCATCACCACCATCACCACCACCACCATCATCACCACCACCACCATCATCACCACCATCACCACCACCACCATCACCACCACCATCACCATCACCACCACCATCACCACCATCATCACCATCACCACCACCACCATCACCACCATCATCACCACCATCACCATCATCACCACCACCATCACCACCATCATCACCACCACCACCATCACCACCACCACCATCATCATCACCACCATCACCACCACCATCATCACCACCATCATCATCATCACCATCATCATCACCACCACCACCATCACCACCATCACCACCATCACCACCACCACCATCATCACCACCATCACCACCACCACCATCACCACCACCATCACCACCACCACCACCATCACCACCACCACCACCATCATCACCACCATCACCACCACCATCATCACCACCACCATCACCACCACCATCATCATCACCATCATCATCACCACCACCACCATCACCACCACCATCATCACCATCACCACCACCATCATCACCACCATCATCATCATCACCATCATCATCACCACCATCATCATCACCACCATCACCACCACCACCATCACCATCACCACCACCATCACCACCACCACCATCATCACCACCATCACCACCACCACCATCACCACCACCATCACCACCACCACCACCATCACCACCACCATCACCACCATCACCACCATCACCACCACCATCACCACCACCACCATCACCACCATCATCACCACCACCACCATCACCACCATCACCACCACCATCACCACCATCACCATCATCATCACCACCATCACCACCACCATCATCACCACCATCATCATCACCACCACCACCATCACCACCACCATCACCACCATCACCATCATCACCACCATCATCACCATCACCACCATCACTACCTCTGCCGTCTGCTGCCGCTGTTTGTGAGTGAGGAGTCGTCAGCAGCAGCATCAGCAGCAGAGAGCGCCACATCGTCCCTCGTTGTTGTTGTTGATGTTGTTGTTGATGGTGGTGGTTGTTGTTGTGTTGATGGTGGTTGTGTTGTTGTGTTGATGGTGGTGGTTGTTGTTGTGTTGATGTTGTTGTTGATGGTTGTTGTGTTGATGTTGATGTTATTGTGTTGTTGATGTGTTGATGTTGTTGTGTTGTTGATGGTTGTTGTGTTGATGTTGTTGTTGAGTTGTTGTTGTGTTGATGTTGTTGTTGATGGTTGGTGTGTTGATGTTGTGTTGTTGATGGTTGTTGTGTTGATGTTGTTGTTGATGGTTGTTGTGTTGATGTTGTGTTGTTGTTGATGGTTGTTGTTGATGTTGTTGTTGTGTTGTTGATGGTTGTTGTGTTGATGTTGTTGTGTTGTTGATGGTTGTTGTTGTTGATGTTGTTGGTGTTGTGTTGTTGTTGATGGTTGTTGTGTTGATGTTGTTGTTGATGTTGTTGTTGATGTTGTGTTGTTGTTGATGGTGGTGGTTGTTGTTGTTCGCTTCTGTTGGTGGGAAAGGTTTCCTGACCGGGAGGATTCCTCCCCTCTGTGTCTGTGTGTCTGTCTCTGTCTGTGTCTCTGTGTGTCTCTGTCTGTGTGTCTCTGTCTCTGTGTATCTCTCTGTGTCTGTCTGTGTGTCTCTGTGTCTGTCTCGCTCTGTCTGTGTCTCTCTTGTGTCTCTCTGTGTCTCTGTGTGTCTCTCTGTGTGTGTCTCTCTCTGTGTCTGTCTCGCTCTGTCTCTCTGTCTGTGTCTGTCTCGCTCTGTCTCGTGACGATGTCTCAATGGGGTGTGGTTGCGGTGTAGATGGGCAGCCATCTTACTCAGGGAGAAGTTAAAGGCGGCCATCTTTCTCAAGAGAGGGCGGCCATCTTGCTCAAGGGCGGCCATCTTCCTCAGGGGACGGGGCGGCCATCTTCCATAAAGGGGAGGGAATCGATTCACTTGTTATTAAAATAAATCCACGTATCGATTCTTAAAAATATATTTTTTTGTTACTTTAACCATCTCATCATTACTTTGATGTTGATCAGCGTCGTGTGTCCCCCAACAAGCGAAGCCCTCGCCAGTCAGACGTTTCGGGCAAGCGGCCACCTTACGCAATCGCGAGCCGAGGCGCGTGGGGACCCACCGGTAGTGACGTCGGTCTTAAGTAACGACGCCATCTTGGGTAGGTGGTGGGACCCTCACACCCCATTGGCTAGGACTGGCTCGAGTGACGTCACGCCCATGCTATCACCCCCTAGCCATCCCTACCCAAGATGGCCGCGTAGGCGCTTCCGGTGGCGTCACGACAGCCCCCACCCCCAAAGTGACGTCACGGCAACGCGGGCTCAGCACTGACCAAGGTGCCTCTGTCTGTGTGTCTTAGTGTCTAAGTGTGTGTCTTAGTGTCTAAGTGTGTGTCTTAGTGTCTAAGTGTGTGTCTTAGTGTGTAAGTATCTAAGTGTGTGTGTCTTAGTGTCTTAGTGTGTGTGTCTTAGTGTCTAAGTGTCTAAGTGTGTGTCTTAGTGTGTGTCTGTCTATCTTAATGTGTCTTAGTGTGTGTGTGTCTTAGTGTGTGTCTGTCTGTCTTAGTGTGTCTTAGTGTCTAAGTGTCTTAGTGTCTAAGTGTGTGTCTTAGTGTCTAAGTGTGTGTCTTAGTGTGTGTGTCTTAGTGTGTGTCTGTCTGTCTTAGTGTGTCTTAGTGTCTAAGTTTGTGTGTCTTAGTGTGTGTATCTAAGTGTCTTAGTGTCTAAGTGTCTTAGTGTCTTAGTGTCTAAGTGTGTGTCTTAGTGTGTGTGTCTTAGTGTGTGTGTCTTAGTGTGTGTGTGTCTTGGTGTCTAAGTGTGTGTGTGTGTCTTAGTGTCTTAGTGTGTCTTAGTGTCTAAGTGTCTTAGTTTCTTAATGTCTAAGTGTGTGTCTTAGTGTGTGTCTTAGTGTCCAAGTGTCTAAGTGTGTGTCTTAGTGTCTAAGTGTCTTAGTATCTTAGTGTGTCTTAGTGTCTAAGTGTCTTTGTGTGTCTGTCTTAATGTGTCTTAGTGTGTGTGTGTGTCTTAGTGTGTGTGTCTTAGTGTCTAAGTGTCTTAGTGTCTAAGCGTCTTAGTGTGTGTGTCTTAGTGTGTGTGTGTCTTAGTGTCTAAGTGTCTAAGTGTGTGTCTTAGTGTCTAAGTGTCTTAGTGTGTGTGTGTCTAAGTGTCTTAGTGTCTTAGTGTGTGTGTATTTTAGTGTCTAAGTGTCTTAGTGTGTCTTAGTGTGTGTCTTAGTGTCTAAGTGTGTGTCTTAGTGTGCGTCTTAGTGTGTGTGTCTTAGTGTCTTAGTGTGTGTGTGTCTTAGTGTGTGTCTTAGTGTCTAAGTGTCTTAGTGTCTTAGTGTGTGTCTTAGTGTGTGTCTTAGTGTGTGTCTAAGTGTGTGTCTTAGTGTGTGTGTCTTAGTGTGTGTCTTAGTGTCTTAGTGTCTAAGTGTCTTAGTGTCTTAGTGTGTGTGTCTTAGTGTGTGTCTTAGTGTCTAAGTGTCTTAGTGTCTAAGTGTCTTAGTGTGTGTCTTAGTGTCTAAGTGTGTGTTTTAGTGTGTGTGTCTTAGTGTGTGTGTCTTAGTGTCTTAGTGTGTGTGTCTTAGTGTCTAAGTGTCTTAGTGTCTTAGTTTCTAAGTGTGTGTGTCTTAGTGTCTAAGTGTCTTAGTGTCTAAGTGTCTTAGTGTGTGTGTCTTAGTGTGTGTGTGTGTCTTAGTGTCTAAGTGTGTGTGTCTTAGTGTCTTAGTGTGTCTTAGTGTCTAAGTGTCTTAGTTTCTTAATGTCTTAAGTGTGTGTCTTAGTGTGTGTCTTAGTGTCCAAGTGTCTAAGTGTGTGTCTAAGTGTCTTAGTATCTTAGTGTGTCTTAGTGTCTAAGTGTCTTTGTGTGTCTGTCTTAATGTGTCTTAGTGTGTGTGTGTCTTAGTGTGTGTGTCTTAGTGTCTAAGTGTCTTAGTGTCTAAGTGTCTTAGTGTGTGTCTTAGTGTCTAAGTGTCTTAGTGTGTGTGTGTGTCTAAGTGTCTTAGTGTCTTAGTGTGTGTGTATTTTAGTGTCTAAGTGTCTTAGTGTGTCTTAGTGTGTGTCTTAGTGTCTAAGTGTGTCTTAGTGTGTGTCTTAGTGTGTGTGTCTTAGTGTCTTAGTGTGTGTGTGTGTCTTAGTGTGTGTCTTAGTGTCTAAGTGTCTTAGTGTCTTAGTGTGTGTCTTAGTGTGTGTCTTAGTGTGTGTCTAAGTGTGTGTCTTAGTGTGTGTGTCTTAGTGTGTGTCTTAGTGTCTTAGTGTCTAAGTGTCTTAGTGTCTTAGTGTGTGTGTCTTAGTGTGTGTCTTAGTGTCTAAGTGTCTTAGTGTCTAAGTGTCTTAGTGTGTGTCTTAGTGTCTAAGTGTCTTAGTGTGTGTGTGTGTCTAAGTGTCTTAGTGTCTTAGTGTGTGTGTATTTTAGTGTCTAAGTGTCTTAGTGTGTCTTAGTGTGTGTCTTAGTGTCTAAGTGTGTCTTAGTGGTGTGTCTTAGTGTGTGTGTCTTAGTGTCTTAGTGTGTGTGTGTGTCTTAGTGTGTGTCTTAGTGTCTAAGTGTCTTAGTGTCTTAGTGTGTGTCTTAGTGTGTGTCTTAGTGTGTGTCTAAGTGTGTGTCTTAGTGTGTGTGTCTTAGTGTGTGTCTTAGTGTCTTAGTGTCTAAGTGTCTTAGTGTCTTAGTGTGTGTGTCTTAGTGTGTGTCTTAGTGTCTAAGTGTCTTAGTGTGTGTGTCTTAGTGTGTGTCTTAGTGTGTGTCTTAGTGTCTAAGTGTATGTTTTAGTGTGTGTGTCTTAGTGTGTGTGTCTTAGTGTCTTAGTGTGTGTGTCTTAGTGTCTAAGTGTCTTAGTGTCTTAGTTTCTAAGTGTGTGTGTCTTAGTGTCTAAGTGTCTTAGTGTCTAAGTGTCTTAGTGTGTGTGTCTTAGTGTGTGTGGGTCTTAGTGTGTGTGTCTTAGTGTCTAAGTGTCTTAGTGCCTAAGTGTCTTTGTGTGTGTCTTAGTGTCTAAGTGTCTAAGTGTGTGTGTCTTAGTGTGTGTGTCTTAGTGTCTAAGTGTCTTAGTGTGTGTGTCTGAGTGTCTAAGTGTCTTAGTGTCTAAGTGTCTTAGTGTCTAAGTGTCTAAGTGTCTTAGTATCTTAGTGTCTAAGTGTCTTAGTGTGTGTCTTAGTGTCTAAGTGTCTTAGTGTCTAAGTGTCTTAGTGTCTTAGTGTCTAAGTGTCTTAGTGGCTTAGTGTGTGTGTCTTAGTGTGTGTGTCTTAGTGTCTTAGTGTCTAAGTGTGTGTGTGTCTTAGTGTCTAAGTGTCTTAGTGTCTAAGTGTCTTAGTGTCTGTCCGTGTGTCTTAGTGTCCAAGTGTCTAAGTGTCTTAGTGTCTAAGTGTCTAAGTGTCTTAGTGTGTGTCTTAGTGTCTAAGTGTGTGTGTCTTAGTGTCTATGTGTCTAAGTGTCCAAGTGTCTAAGTGTCTAAGTGTGTGTGTCTTAGTGTGTGTGTCTTAGTGTCTAAGTGTCTTAGTGTCTAGATGTGTGTGTCTTAGTGTCTAAGTGTCTTAGTGTGTGTATGTCTTAGTGTCTAAATGTCTTAGTGTGTGTGTGTCTAAGTGTCTAAGTGTCTTAGTGTCTTAGTGTGTGTGTCTTAGTGTGTGTCTAAGTGTCTAAGTGTGTGTCATAGTGTGTGTGTCTTAGTGTGTTTGTCTTGGTGTGTGTGTCTAAGTGTCTTAGTGTCTAAGTGTCTTAGTGTGTGTCTTAGTGTCTAAGTGTCTTAGTGTCTAAGTGTCTTAGTGTCTAAGTGTGTGTCTTAGTGTGTGTGTGTGTCTTAGTAGGTGCGATGTTTTCCAGTGGACGTCTCGTCAGCTCCGTCTGCAGAAACCTGGTACGTAGTGTCCGAGTGTCTGAGTGACTATGAGTGAGTAAGTGTCTATGTGTGAGTGTATGAGTGAGTGAGTGTCTATGTGTGAGTGTATGAGTGAGTATATGATTGAGTGTATGAGTGTGTATGAGTGAGTGAGTGTATGAGTGAGTGTGTGAGTGAGTGAGTGTATCAGTGAGTGAGTGTATGAGTGAGTGTATGAGTGTATGAGTGAGTGTATGAGTGAGTGAGTGTATGAGTGAGTGTATGAGTGAGTGAGTGTATGAGTGAGTGTATGAGTGAGTGAGTGTATGAGCGAGTGTATGAGTGAGTGTATGAGTGAGTGAGTGTATGAGTGAGTGAGTGTATGAGTGAGTGAGTGTATGAGTGAGTGTATGAGTGAGTGAGTGTATGAGTGAGTGTATGAGTGAGTGAGTATATGAGTGAGTGTATGAGTGAGTGAGTGTATGAGTGAGTGTATGAGTGAGTGTATGAGTGAGTGAGTGTATGAGTGAGTGAGTGTATGAGTGAGTGTATGAGTGTGTATGAGTGAGTGTATGAGTGAGTGTATGAGTGAGTGAGTGTATGAGCGAGTGTATGAGTGAGTGAGTGTATGAGTGTATGAGTGAGTGAGTGTATGAGTGAGTGAGTGTATGAGTGAGTGTATGAGTGAGTGAGTGTATGAGTGAGTGAGTGTATGAGTGAGTGTATGAGTGAGTGTATGAGTGAGTGAGTGTATGAGTGAGTGAGTGTATGAGTGAGTGTATGAGTGAGTGAGTGTATGAGTGAGTGAGTGTATGAGTGAGTGTATGAGTGAGTGAGTGTATGAGTGAGTGAGTGTATGAGTGAGTGTATCAGTGAGTGAGTGTATGAGTGAGTGTATGAGTGAGTGAGTGTATGAGTGAGTGAGTGTATGAGTGAGTGAGTGTATGAGTGAGTGTATGAGTGAGTGTATGAGTGAGTGAGTGTATGAGTGAGTGAGTGTATGAGTGAGTGAGTGTATGAGTGAGTGTATGAGTGAGTGAGTGTATGAGTGAGTGAGTGTATGAGTGAGTGAGTGTATGAGTGAGTGAGTGTATGAGTGAGTGAGTGTATGAGTGAGTGAGTGTATGAGTGAGTGAGTGTATGAGTGAGTGAGTGAGTGTATGAGTGAGTGAGTGTATGAGTGAGTGTATGAGTGAGTGTATGAGTGAGTGTATGAGTGAGTGAGTGTATGAGTGAGTGTATGAGTGAGTGTATGAGTGAGTGAGTGTATGAGTGAGTGAGTGAGTGTATGAGTGAGTGTATGAGTGAGTGAGTGTATGTG